>NW_028253818.1:487500-525000 GCF_964263255.1 Lissotriton vulgaris
TCTATCTATCTATCTATCTATCTATCTATCTATCTATCTATCTATCTATCTATCTATCTATCTATCTATCACCCTCACTCTATCTATCGCCCTCTATCTATCTATCTATCTATCTATCTATCTATCTATCTATCTATCTATCTATCTATCTATCTATCTATCTATCTATCTATCTCCCTCACTCTATCTATCGCCCTCACTCTATCTCGCTCACTCGCTCACTCTATCTATCTATCGCCCTCACTCTATCTATCGCCCTCACTCTATGTATCGCCCACACTTTATCTATCTATCACCCTCACTCTATCTATCTATTGTCCTCACTCTATCTATCTGTCACCCTCACTCTATCTATCTATCTATCTATCTATCTATCTATCTATCTATCTATCTATCTATCTATCTATCTATCTATCTATCTATCTATCTATCTATCTATCTATCTATCTATCTATCGCCCTCACTCTATCTATCTATCTATCGCCCTCACTCTATCTATCTATCTATCTATCTATCTATCTATCTATCTATCTATCTATCTATCTATCTATCGCCCTCACTCTATCTATCTATCTATCGCCCTCACTCTATCTCGCTCACTCGCTCACTCTATCTATCTATCGCCCTCACTCTATCGATGGCCCTCACTCTATGTATCGCCCACACTCTATCTATCTATCACCCTCACTCTATCTATCTATTGTCCTCACTCTATCTATCTGTCACCCTCACTCTATCTATCTATCTATCTATCTATCTATCTATCTATCTATCTATCTATCTATCTATCTATCTATCTATCTATCTATCTATCTATCTATCTATCTATCTATCTATCTATCTATCTATCTATCTATCTCTCTATCTATCTATCTATCTATCTATCTATCTATCTATCTATCAATCTATCGCCCTCACTCTATCTATCTATCGCCCTCACTCTATCTATCTATCACCCTCACTCTATCTATCTATCACCCTCAATCTATCTATCTATCGCCCTCACCCTATCTCTCTCACTCTATCTATCTATCTATCGCCCTCACTCTATCTATCTATCGCCCTCACTCTATGTATCGCCCACACTCTATCTATCTCCCTCACTCTATCTATCTTTCTATTTCCCTCACTCTATCTATGTATCTATCTATCTATCTATCTATCTATCTATCTATCTATCTATCTATCTATCTATCTATCTATCTATCTACCTATCGATCTATCTATCGCCCTCACTCTATCTATCTATCGCCCTCAATCTATCTCCCTCACTCTATCTATCTTTCTATTTCCCTCACTCTATCTATGTATCTATGTATCTATCTATCTATCTATCTATCTATCTATCTCTCTATCTATCTATCTATCTATCTATCTATCTATCTATCTATCTATCTATCTATCTATCTACCTATCGATCTATCTATCGCCCTCACTCTATCTATCTATCGCCCTCAATCTATCTATCTATCGCCCTTACCCTATCTCGCTTAATCTATCTATCTATCTATCACCCTCACTCTATCTATCTATCGCCTCACTCTATGTATCGCCCACATTCTATCTATCTATCACCCTCACTCTATCTATCTATTGTCCTCACTCTATCTATCTATCGCCCTCACTCTATCTATCTATCGCCCTCACTCTATCTATCTATTGCCCTCCCTCTATCTTTCTATCGCCCTCCCTCTTTCAATCTATTGCCCTCCCTCTATCTATCTTTCGCCCTCCCTCTATCTATCTATCGCCCTCCCTCTATCTATCTATCGTCCGCACTCTATCTATCTATTGCCCTCACTCTATCTATCTATCTATCTATCTATCTATCTATCTATCTATCTATCTATCTATCTATCTATCTCCCTCACTCTATCTATCTATCGCCCTCACTCTATCTCGCTCACTCTATCCATCTATCGCCCTCACTCTTTCTATCGCCCTCACTCTATGTATTGCCCACACTCTATCTATCTATCACCCTCACTCTATCTATCTAATGTCCTCACTCTATCTATCTTTCACCCTCACTCTATCTATCTATCTATCTATCTATCTATCTATCTATCTATCTATCTATCTATCTATCTATCTATCTATCTATCTGTCTATCTATCTATCTATCTATCTATCTATCTCCCTCACTCTATCTATCTATCGCCCTCACTCTATCTCACTCACTCTATCCATCAATCGCCCTCACTCTATCTATCGCCCTCACTCTATGTATTGCCCACACTCTCTCTATCTATCTCCCTCACGCTATCTATCTATTGCCCTCACTCTATCTATCTATCACCCTCACTCTATCTATTGCCCTCACTCTATCTATCGCTCTCACTCTATCTATCTATCTATCTATCTATCTATCTATCTACTATCTATATATCTATCTATCTATCTATCTATCTATCTATCTATCTAACAGTCTATCTATCTATCTATCGATCTATCTATCTCCCTCACTCTATCTATCTATCGCCCTCACTCTATCTCGCTCACTCTATCCATCTATCGCCCTCACTCTATCTATCGCCCTCACTCTATGTATTGCCCACACTCTATCTATCTATCACCCTCACTCTATCTATCTATTGTCCTCACTCTATCTATCTATCACCCTCACTCTATCTATCCTTCTATCTATCTATCTATCTATCTATCTATCTATCTATCTATCTATCTATCTATCTATCTATCTATCTATCTATCTATCTGTCTGTCTGTCTGTCTATCTATCTATCTATCTCCCTCACTCTATCTATCGCCCTCACTCTATCTCGCTCACTCTATCCATCTATCGCCCTCACTCTATCTATCGCCCTCACTCTATGTATTGCCCACACTCTATCTATCTATTGTCCTCACTCTATCTTTCTATAGTCCTCACTCTATCTATCTATCACCCTCACTCTATCTATCTATCTATCTATCTATCTATCTATCTATCTATCTATCTATCTATCTATCTATCTATCGCCCTCCCTCTATCTATATATCGCACTCCGTCTATCTATCGCCCTCCCTCTATCTATCTATTGCCCTCACTCTATCTATCGCTCTCACGCTATTTATCTATTGCCCCACTCTATCTATTGACCTCACTCTTTCTGTCTATCGCCACCCCTCTATCTATCGCCCTCACTCTATCTATCTATCACCCTCACTCTATATATCGCCCTCATTCTATCTCCCTCATTCTATCTATCATCCCCCCTCTATCTATCTATCGCCCTCACTCTATCTATATATCGCCCTCACTCTATATATCTATAGCCCCACTCAATCTATCTATTGACCTCACTCTATCTGTCTATCGCCACCCCTCTGTCTTTCGCCCTCACTCTATCTATCTATTGCCCTCACTCTATCTTTCGCTCTCACTCTATCTATCTATCTATCTATCGCCCTCACTCTATCTATCGCCCTCTATCTATCTATCTATCTATCTATCTATCTATCTATCGCCCTCACTCTATCTATCTATCGCCCTCACTCTATCTCGCTCACTCGCTCACTCTATCTATCTATCGCCCTCACTCTATCTATCGCCCTCACTCTATGTATCGCCCACACTCTATCTATCTATCACCCTCACTCTATCTATCTATTGTCCTCACTCTATCTATCTGTCACCCTCACTCTATCTATCTATCTATCTATCTATCTATCTATCTATCTATCTATCTATCTATCTATCAATCTATCGCCCTCACTCTATCTATCTATCGCCCTCACTCTATCTATCTATCACCCTCACTCTATCTATCTATCACCCTCAATCTATCTATCTATCTATCGCCCTCACCCTATCTCTCTCACTCTATCTATCTATCTATCGCCCTCACTCTATCTATCTATCGCCCTCACTCTATGTATCGCCCACACTCTATCTATCTATCACCCTCACTCTATCTATCTATTGTCCTCACTCTATCTGTCTATCGCCCTCACTCTATCTATCTATTGCCCTCCCTCTATCTATTGCCCTCCCTCTATCTATCTATCACCCTCCCTCTATCTATCTATCGCCCACCCTCTATCTATCTATCGCCCTCCCTCTATCTATCTATCACCCACCCTCTATCTATCTATTGCCCTCTATCTATCTATCGCCCTCACTCTATCTATCGCCCTCACTCTATGTATTGCCCACACTCTATCTATCTATCACCCTCACTCTATCTATCTATTGTCCTCACTCTATCTATCTATCACCCTCACTCTATCTATCTATCTATCTATCTATCTATCTATCTATCTATCTATCTATCTATCTATCTATCTATCTATCTATCTATCTATCTACCTATCTATCTATCTATCGCCCTCACTGTATCTATCTATCGCCCTCAATCTATCTATCTATCGCCCTCACCCTATCTCGCTCACTCTATCTATCTATCTATCGCCCTCACTCTATCTGTCTATCGCCCTCACTCTATGTATCGCCCACACTCTATCTATCACCCTCACTCTATCTATCTATTGTCCTCACTCTATCTATCTATCGCCCTCACTCTATCTATCTATCGCCCTCCCTCTATCTATTGCCCTCCCTCTAACTATCTATCGCCCTCCCTCTATCTATCTATCGCCCACCCTCTATCTATCTATTGCCCTCTATCTATCTATCGCCCTCACTCTATCTATCTATCGCCCTCCCTCTATCTATCTATCGCCCTCCCTCTATCTATCTATCACCCACCCTCTATCTATCTATTGCCCTCTATCTATCTATCGCCCTCACTCTATCTATCGCCCTCACTCTATGTATTGCCCACACTCTATCTATCTATCACCCTTACTCTATCTATCTATTGTCCTCACTCTATCTATCTATCGCCCTCACTCTATCTATCTATCGCCCTCCCTCTATCTATTGCCCTCCCTCTAACTATCTATCGCCCTCCCTCTATCTATCTATCGCCCACCCTCTATCTATCTATTGCCCTCTATCTATCTATCGCCCTCACTCTATCTATCTATCGCCCTCCCTCTATCTATCTATCGCCCTCCCTCTATCTATCTATCACCCACCCTCTATCTATCTATTGCCCTCTATCTATCTATCGCCCTCACTCTATCTATCGCCCTCACTCTATGTATTGCCCACACTCTATCTATCTATCACCCTCACTCTATCTATCTATCTATCTATCTATCTATCTATCTATCTATCTATCTATCTATCTATCTATCTATCTATCTATCTATCTATCTATCTATCTATCTATCTATTTATCTATCTATCTATCTATTTATCTATCTATCTATCTATCTATCAATCTATCGCCCTCACTCTATCTATCTATCGCCCTCACTCTATCTATCTATCACCCTCACTCTATCTACCTATTGTCCTCACTCTATCTATCTATCACCCTCACTCTATCTATCTATCTATCTATCTATCTATCTATCTATCTATCTATCTATCTATCTATCTATCTATCTATCTATCTATCTATCTATCTATCTATCTATCTATCTATCTATCTATCTATCTATCTATCTATCTATCGCCCTCACTCTATCTATCACCCTCACTCTATCTATCTATCTATCTATCTATCTATCTATCTATCTATCTATCTATCTATCTATCTATCTATCTATCTATCTATCTATCGATCTATCTATCTATCTATCTATCTATCTATCTATCTATCTATCACCCTCACTCTATCTATCTCCCTCACTCTATCTATCTTTCTATTTCCCTCACTCTATCTATCTATCGCCCCACTCTATCTATCGCCCTCACTCTTTCTGTCTGTCGCCACCCCTCTATCTATAGCCCTCACTCTATCTATCTATCACCCTCACTCTATATATCGCCCTCATTCTATCTCCCTCATTCTATCATCCCCCCTCTATCTATCTATCGCCCTCACTCTATCTATCTATCACCCTCACTCTATCTATCTATAGCCCCACTCAATCTATCTATTGACCTCACTCTATCTGTCTATCGCCACCCCTCTGTCTTTCGCCCTCACTCTATCTATCTATTGCCCTCACTCTATCTTTCGCTCCCACTCTATCTATCTATCTATCTATCTATCTATCTATCTATCTATCTATCTATCTATCTATCTATCTATCTATCTATCTATCTATCTATCTATCTATCTATCTACCTATCATCGCCCTCACTCTATCTATCGCTCTCACTCTATCTATCTATCTATCTATCTATCTATCTATCTATCTATCGCCCTCACTCTATCTATCTATCGCCCTCACTCTATCTCGCTCACTCGCTCACTCTATCTATCTATCGCCCTCACTCTATCTCGCTCACTCACTCACTCTATCTAACTATCGCCCTCACTCTATCTATTGCCCTCACTCTATGTATCGCCCACACTCTATCTATCTATCACCCTCACTCTATCTACCTATTGTCCTCACTCTATCTATCTATCACCCTCACTCTATCTATCTATCTATCTATCTATCTATCTATCTATCTATCTATCTATCTATCTATCTATCTATCTATCTATCTATCTATCTATCTATCTATCTATCTATCTATCTATCTATCTATCAATCTATCGCCCTCACTCTATCTATCACCCTCACTCTATCTATCTATCTATCTATCTATCTATCTATCTATCTATCTATCTATCTATCTATCTATCTATCTATCTATCTATCTATCTATCTATCTATCTATCACCCTCACTCTATCTATCTCCCTCACTCTATCTATCTCCCTCACTCTATCTATCTTTCTATTTCCCTCACTCTATCTATGTATCTCTCTATCTATCTATCTATCTATCTATCTATCTATCTATCTATCTATCTATCTATCTATCTATCTATCTATCTATCTATCTATCTATCTATCTATCTATCTATCTACCTATCGATCTATCTATCGCCCTCACTCTATCTATCTATCGCCCTCAATCTATCTATCTATCGCCCTTACCCTATCTCGCTTAATCTATCTATCTATCTATCACCCTCACTCTATCTATCTATCGCCTCACTCTATGTATCGCCCACACTCTATCTATCTATCACCCTCACTCTATCTATCTATTGTCCTCACTCTATCTATCTATCGCCCTCACTCTATCTATCTATCGCCCTCACTCTATCTATCTATTGCCCTCCCTCTATCTTTCTATCGCCCTCCCTCTATCAATCTATTGCCCTCCCTCTATCTATCTTTCGCCCTCCCTCTATCTATCTATCGCCCTCCCTCTATCTATCTATCGTCCGCACTCTATCTATCTATTGCCCTCACTCTATCTATCTATCTATCTATCTATCTATCTATCTATCTATCTATCTATCTATCTCCCTCACTCTATCTATCTATCGCCCTCACTCTATCTCGCTCACTCTATCCATCTATCGCCCTCACTCTTTCTATCGCCCTCACTCTATGTATTGCCCACACTCTATCTATCTATCACCCTCACTCTATCTATCTAATGTCCTCACTCTATCTATCTTTCACCCTCACTCTCTCTATCTATCTATCTATCTATCTATCTATCTATCTATCTATCTATCTATCTATCTATCTATCTATCTATCTATCTATCTATCTATCTATCTATCTATCTATCTGTCTATCTATCTATCTATCTATCTCCCTCACTCTATCTATCTATCGCCCTCACTCTATCTCACTCACTCTATCCATCAATCGCCCTCACTCTATCTATCGCCCTCACTCTATGTATTGCCCACACTCTCTCTATCTATCTCCCTCACGCTATCTATCTATTGCCCTCACTCTATCTATCTATCACCCTCACTCTATCTATTGCCCTCACTCTATCTATCGCTCTCACTCTATCTATCTATCTATCTATCTATCTATCTATCTATCTATCTATCTATCTATCTATCTATCTACTATCTATCTATCTATCTATCTATCTATCAGTCTATCTATCTATCTATCGATCTATCTATCTCCCTCACTCTATCTATCTATCGCCCTCACTCTATCTCGCTCACTCTATCCATCTATCGCCCTCACTCTATCTATCGCCCTCACTCTATGTATTGCCCACACTCTATCAATCTATCACCCTCACTCTATCTATCTATTGTCCTCACTCTATCTATCTATCACCCTCACTCTATCTATCTTTCTATCTATCTATCTATCTATCTATCTATCTATCTATCTATCTATCTATCTATCTATCTATCTGTCTGTCTGTCTGTCTGTCTATCTATCTATCTATCTCCCTCACTCTATCTATCGCCCTCACTCTATCTCGCTCACTCTATCCATCTATCGCCCTCACTCTATCTATCGCCCTCACTCTATGTATTGCCCACACTCTATCTATCTATTGTCCTCACTCTATCTTTCTATAGTCCTCACTCTATCTATCTATCACCCTCACTCTATCTATCTATCTATCTATCTATCTATCTATCTATCTATCTATCTATCTATCTATCTATCTATCTATCTATCTATCTATCTATTTATCTATCTATCGCCCTCCCTCTATCTATATATCGCACTCCGTCTATCTATCGCCCTCCCTCTATCTATCTATTGCCCTCACTCTATCTATCGCTCTCACGCTATTTATCTATTGCCCCACTCTATCTATTGACCTCACTCTTTCTGTCTATCGCCACCCCTCTATCTATCGCCCTCACTCTATCTATCTATCACCCTCACTCTATATATCGCCCTCATTCTATCTCCCTCATTCTATCTATCATCCCCCCTCTATCTATCTATCGCCCTCACTCTATCTATATATCGCCCTCACTCTATATCTCTATAGCCCCACTCAATCTATCTATTGACCTCACTCTATCTGTCTATCGCCACCCCTCTGTCTTTCGCCCTCACTCTATCTATCTATTGCCCTCACTCTATCTTTCGCTCTCACTCTATCTATCTATCTATCTATCGCCCTCACTCTATCTATCGCCCTCTATCTATCTATCTATCTATCTATCTATCTATCTATCTATCTATCTATCTATCTATCTATCTATCTATCTATCTATCTATCTATCTATCTATCTATCTATCTATCTATCGCCCTCACTCTATCTATCTATCGCCCTCACTCTATCTCGCTCACTCGCTCACTCTATCTATCTATCGCCCTCACTCTATCTATCGCCCTCACTCTATGTATCGCCCACACTCTATCTATCTATCACCCTCACTCTATCTATCTATTGTCCTCACTCTATCTATCTGTCACCCTCACTCTATCTATCTATCTATCTATCTATCTATCTATCTATCTATCTATCTATCTATCTCTCTATCTATCTATCTATCTATCTATCTATCAATCTATCGCCCTCACTCTATCTATCTATCGCCCTCACTCTATCTATCTATCACCCTCACTCTATCTATCTATCACCCTCAATCTATCTATCTATCTATCGCCCTCACCCTATCTCTCTCACTCTATCTATCTATCTATCGCCCTCACTCTATCTATCTATCGCCCTCACTCTATGTATCGCCCACACTCTATCTATCTATCACCCTCACTCTAACTATCTATTGTCCTCACTCTATCTGTCTATCGCCCTCACTCTATCTATCTATTGCCCTCCCTCTATCTATTGCCCTCCCTCTATCTATCTATCGCCCTCCCTCTATCTATCTATCGCCCACCCTCTATCTATCTATTGCCCTCTATCTATCTATCGCCCTCACTCTATCTATCGCCCTCACTCTATGTATTGCCCACACTCTATCTATCTATCACCCTTACTCTATCTATCTATTGTCCTCACTCTATCTATCTATCACCCTCACTCTATCTATCTATCTATCTATCTATCTATCTATCTATCTATCTATCTATCTATCTATCTATCTATCTATCTATCTATCTATCTACCTATCTATCTATCTATCGCCCTCACTCTATCTCTCTATCGCCCTCAATCTATCTATCTATCGCCCTCACCCTATCTCGCTCACTCTATCTATCTATCTATCTATCGCCCTCACTCTATCTATCTATCGCCCTCACTCTATGTATCGCCCACACTCTATCTATCACCCTCACTCTATCTATCTATTGTCCTCACTCTATCTATCTATCGCCCTCACTCTATCTATCTATCGCCCTCCCTCTATCTACTGCCCTCCCTCTATCTATCTATCGCCCTCCCTCTATCTATCTATCGCCCACCCTCTATCTATCTATTGCCCTCTATCTATCTATCGCCCTCACTCTATCTATCTATCGCCCTCACTTTATCTATTGATCGCCCTCATTTTATCTCCCCCATTCTACCTATCTATTGCCCTCACTCTATGTATCTATCACCCTCACTCTATGTATCGCCCTCCCTCTATCTATCTATCGTCCTCCCTCTATCTATCACCCTCACTCTATCTATCTATCGCCCTCACTCTATCTATCTATTGCCCTCCCTCTATCTTTCTATCGCCCTCCCTCTATCTATCTATTGCCCTCCCTCTATCTATCTTTCGCCCTCCCTCTATCTATCTATCGCCCTCCCTATATCTATCTATCGTCCGCACTCTATCTATCTATTGCCCTCACTCTATCTATCTATCGATCGATCTATCTATCTATCTATCTATCTATCTATCTATCTATCTATCTATCTATCTATCTATCTATCTATCTATCTATCTATCTATCTATCTATCTATCTATCTATCTATCTATCTATCTATCTATCACCCTCACTCTATCTATCGCCCTCTATCTATCTATCTATCTATCTATCTATCTATCTATCTATCTATCTATCTATCTATCTATCTATCTATCTATCTATCTATCTATCTATCTATCTATCTATCTATCTATCTATCTGTCTATCTATCTATCTATCTATCTATCTATCTATCTATCTATCTATCTATCTATCTATCTCCCTCACTCTATCTATCGCCCTCACTCTATCTCGCTCACTCGCTCACTCTATCTATCTATCGCCCTCACTCTATCTATCGCCCTCACTCTATGTATCGCCCACACTTTATCTATCTATCACCCTCACTCTATCTATCTATTGTCCTCACTCTATCTATCTGTCACCCTCACTCTATCTATCTATCTATCTATCTATCTATCTATCTATCTATCTATCTATCTATCTATCTATCTATCTATCTATCGCCCTCACTCTATCTATCTATCGCCCTCACTCTATCTCGCTCACTCGCTCACTCTATCTATCTATCGCCCTCACTCTATCTATGGCCCTCACTCTATCTATGGCCCTCACTCTATGTATCGCCCACACTCTATCTATCTATCACCCTCACTCTATCTATCTATCGCCCTCACTCTATCTATCTATCACCCTCACTCTATCTACCTATTGTCCTCACTCTATCTATCTATCACCCTCACTCTATCTATCTATCTATCTATCTATCTATCTATCTATCTATCTATCTATCTATCTATCTATCTATCTATCTATCTATCTATCTATCTATCTATCTATCTATCTATCTATCTATCTATCTATCGCCCTCACTCTATCTATCACCCTCACTCTATCTATCTATCTATCTATCTATCTATCTATCTATCTATCTATCTATCTATCTATCTATCTATCGATCTATCTATCTATCTATCTATCTATCTATCTATCTATCTATCACCCTCACTCTATCTATCTCCCTCACTCTATCTATCTTTCTATTTCCCTCACTCTATCTATCTATCGCCCCACTCTATCTATCGCCCTCACTCTTTCTGTCTGTCGCCACCCCTCTATCTATAGCCCTCACTCTATCTATCTATCACCCTCACTCTATATATCGCCCTCATTCTATCTCCCTCATTCTATCATCCCCCCTCTATCTATCTATCGCCCTCACTCTATCTATCTATCACCCTCACTCTATCTATCTATAGCCCCACTCAATCTATCTATTGACCTCACTCTATCTGTCTATCGCCACCCCTCTGTCTTTCGCCCTCACTCTATCTATCTATTGCCCTCACTCTATCTTTCGCTCCCACTCTATCTATCTATCTATCTATCTATCTATCTATCTATCTATCTATCTATCTATCTATCTATCTATCTATCTATCTATCTATCTATCTATCATCGCCCTCACTCTATCTATCGCTCTCACTCTATCTATCTATCTATCTATCTATCGCCCTCACTCTATCTATCTATCGCCCTCACTCTATCTCGCTCACTCGCTCACTCTATCTATCTATCGCCCTCACTCTATCTCGCTCACTCACTCACTCTATCTAACTATCGCCCTCACTCTATCTATTGCCCTCACTCTATGTATCGCCCACACTCTATCTATCTATCACCCTCACTCTATCTACCTATTGTCCTCACTCTATCTATCTATCACCCTCACTCTATCTATCTATCTATCTATCTATCTATCTATCTATCTATCTATCTATCTATCTATCTATCTATCTATCTATCTATCTATCTATCTATCTATCTATCTATCTATCAATCTATCGCCCTCACTCTATCTATCACCCTCACTCTATCTATCTATCTATCTATCTATCTATCTATCTATCTATCTATCTATCTATCTATCTATCTATCTATCTATCACCCTCACTCTATCTATCTCCCTCACTCTATCTATCTCCCTCACTCTATCTATCTTTCTATTTCCCTCACTCTATCTATGTATCTATCTATCTATCTATCTATCTATCTATCTATCTATCTATCTATCTATCTATCTATCTATCTACCTATCGATCTATCTATCGCCCTCACTCTATCTATCTATCGCCCTCAATCTATCTATCTATCGCCCTTACCCTATCTCGCTTAATCTATCTATCTATCTATCACCCTCACTCTATCTATCTATCGCCTCACTCTATGTATCGCCCACACTCTATCTATCTATCACCCTCACTCTATCTATCTATTGTCCTCACTCTATCTATCTATCGCCCTCACTCTATCTATCTATCGCCCTCACTCTATCTATCTATTGCCCTCCCTCTATCTTTCTATCGCCCTCCCTCTATCAATCTATTGCCCTCCCTCTATCTATCTATCGCCCTCCCTCTATCTATCTATCGTCCGCACTGTATCTATCTATTGCCCTCACTCTATCTATCTATCTATCTATCTATCTATCTATCTATCTATCTATCTATCTATCTATCTCCCTCACTCTATCTATCTATCGCCCTCACTCTATCTCGCTCACTCTATCCATCTATCGCCCTCACTCTTTCTATCGCCCTCACTCTATGTATTGCCCACACTCTATCTATCTATCACCCTCACTCTATCTATCTAATGTCCTCACTCTATCTATCTTTCACCCTCACTCTATCTATCTATCTATCTATCTATCTATCTATCTATCTATCTATCTATCTATCTATCTATCTATCTATCTATCTATCTATCTATCTATCTATCTATCTATCTATCTATCTATCTATCTATCTATCTATCTATCTATCTATCTATCTATCTGTCTATCTATCTATCTATCTATCTCCCTCACTCTATCTATCTATCGCCCTCACTCTATCTCACTCACTCTATCCATCAATCGCCCTCACTCTATCTATCGCCCTCACTCTATGTATTGCCCACACTCTCTCTATCTATCTCCCTCACGCTATCTATCTATTGCCCTCACTCTATCTATCTATCACCCTCACTCTATCTATTGCCCTCACTCTATCTATCGCTCTCACTCTATCTATCTATCTATCTATCTATCTATCTATCTATCTATCTATCTATCTATCTATCTATCTATCTATCTACTATCTATCTATGTATCTATCTATCAGTCTATCTATCTATCTATCGATCTATCTATCTCCCTCACTCTATCTATCTATCGCCCTCACTCTATCTCGCTTACTCTATCCATCTATCGCCCTCACTCTATCTATCGCCCTCACTCTATGTATTGCCCACACTCTATCTATCTATCACCCTCACTCTATCTATCTATTGTCCTCACTCTATCTATCTATCACCCTCACTCTATCTATCTTTCTATCTATCTATCTATCTATCTATCTATCTATCTATCTATCTATCTATCTATCTATCTATCTATCTATCTATCTATCTATCTATCTATCTATCTATCTATCTATCTGTCTGTCTGACTGTCTGTCTATCTATCTATCTATCTCCCTCACTCTATCTATCGCCCTCACTCTATCTCGCTCACTCTATCCATCTATCGCCCTCACTCTATCTATCACCCTCACTCTATGTATTGCCCACACTCTATCTATCTATTGTCCTCACTCTATCTTTCTATAGTCCTCACTCTATCTATCTATCACCCTCACTCTATCTATCTATCTATCTATCTATCTATCTATCTATCTATCTATCTATCTATCTATCTATCTATCTATCTATCTATTTATCTATCTATCGCCCTCCCTCTATCTATATATCGCACTCCGCCTATCTATCGCCCTCCCTCTATCTATCTATTGCCCTCACTCTATCTATCGCTCTCACGCTATTTATCTATTGCCCCACTCTATCTATTGACCTCACTCTTTCTGTCTATCGCCACCCCTCTATCTATCGCCCTCACTCTATCTATCTATCACCCTCACTCTATATATCGCCCTCATTCTATCTCCCTCATTCTATCTATCATCCCCCCTCTATCTATCTATCACCCTCACTCTATCTATATATCACCCTCACTCTATATCTCTATAGCCCCACTCAATCTATCTATTGACCTCACTCTATCTGTCTATCGCCACCCCTCTGTCTTTCGCCCTCACTCTATCTATCTATTGCCCTCACTCTATCTTTCGCTCTCACTCTATCTATCTATCTATCTATCGCCCTCACTCTATCTATCGCCCTCTATCTATCTATCTATCTATCTATCTATCTATCTCTCTATCTATCTATCTATCTATCTATCTATCTATCTATCTATCTATCTATCTATCTATCTATCAATCTATCGCCCTCACTCTATCTATCTATCGCCCTCACTCTATCTATCTATCACCCTCACTCTATCTATCTATCACCCTCAATCTATCTATCTATCTATCGCCCTCACCCTATCTCTCTCACTCTATCTATCTATCTATCGCCCTCACTCTATCTATCTATCGCCCTCACTCTATGTATCGCCCACACTCTATCTATCTATCACCCTCACTCTAACTATCTATTGTCCTCACTCTATCTGTCTATCGCCCTCACTCTATCTATCTATTGCACTCCCTCTATCTATTGCCCTCCCTCTATCTATCTATCGCCCTCCCTCTATCTATCTATCGCCCACCCTCTATCTATCTATTGCCCTCTATCTATCTATCGCCCTCACTCTATCTATCGCCCTCACTCTATGTATTGCCCACACTCTATCTATCTATCACCCTTACTCTATCTATCTATTGTCCTCACTCTATCTATCTATCACCCTCACTCTATCTATCTATCTATCTATCTATCTATCTATCTATCTATCTATCTATCTATCTATCTATCTATCTATCTACCTATCTATCTATCTATCGCCCTCACTCTATCTCTCTATCGCCCTCAATCTATCTATCTATCCCCCTCACCCTATCTCGCTCACTCTATCTATCTATCTATCTATCGCCCTCACTCTATCTATCTATCGCCCTCACTCTATGTATCGCCCACACTCTATCTATCACCCTCACTCTATCTATCTATTGTCCTCACTCTATCTATCTATCGCCCTCACTCTATCTATCTATCGCCCTCCCTCTATCTACTGCCCTCCCTCTATCTATCTATCGCCCTCCCTCTATCTATCTATCGCCCACCCTCTATCTATCTATTGCCCTCTATCTATCTATCGCCCTCACTCTATCTATCTATCGCCCTCACTTTATCTATTGATCGCCCTCATTTTATCTCCCCCATTCTACCTATCTATTGCCCTCACTCTATGTATCTATCACCCTCACTCTATGTATCGCCCTCCCTCTATCTATCTATCGTCCTCCCTCTATCTATCACCCTCACTCTATCTATCTATCGCCCTCACTCTATCTATCTATTGCCCTCCCTCTATCTTTCTATCGCCCTCCCTCTATCTATCTATTGCCCTCCCTCTATCTATCTTTCACCCTCCCTCTATCTATCTATCGCCCTCCCTATATCTATCTATCGTCCGCACTCTATCTATCTATTGCCCTCACTCTATCTATCTATCGATCTATCTATCTATCTATCTATCTATCTATCTATCTATCTATCTATCTATCTATCTATCTATCTATCTATCTATCTATCTATCTATCTATCTATCTATCTATCTATCTATCTATCTATCACCCTCACTCTATCTATCGCCCTCTATCTATCTATCTATCTATCTATCTATCTATCTATCTATCTATCTATCTATCTATCTATCTATCTATCTATCTATCTATCTATCTATCTATCTATCTATCTATCTATCTATCTATCTATCTATCTATCTCCCTCACTCTATCTATCGCCCTCACTCTATCTCGCTCACTCGCTCACTCTATCTATCTATCGCCCTCACTCTATCTATCGCCCACACTCTATGTATCGCCCACACTTTATCTATCTATCACCCTCACTCTATCTATCTATTGTCCTCACTCTATCTATCTGTCACCCTCACTCTATCTATCTATCTATCTATCTATCTATCTATCTATCTATCTATCTATCTATCTATCTATCTATCTATCTATCTATCTATCTATCTATCTATCTATCTATCTATCTATCTATCTATCTATCTATCTATCTATCTATCTATCTATCTATCTCTCTATCTATCTATCTATCTATCTATCTATCTATCTATCTATCTATCTATCTATCTATCAATCTATCGCCCTCACTCTATCTATCTATCGCCCTCACTCTATCTATCTATCACCCTCACTCTATCTATCTATCACCCTCAATCTATCTATCTATCTATCGCCCTCACCCTATCTCTCTCACTCTATCTATCTATCTATCGCCCTCACTCTATCTATCTATCGCCCTCACTCTATGTATCGCCCACACTCTATCTATCTATCACCCTCACTCTAACTATCTATTGTCCTCACTCTATCTGTCTATCGCCCTCACTCTATCTATCTATTGCACTCCCTCTATCTATTGCCCTCCCTCTATCTATCTATCGCCCTCCCTCTATCTATCTATCGCCCACCCTCTATCTATCTATTGCCCTCTATCTATCTATCGCCCTCACTCTATCTATCGCCCTCACTCTATGTATTGCCCACACTCTATCTATCTATCACCCTTACTCTATCTATCTATTGTCCTCACTCTATCTATCTATCACCCTCACTCTATCTATCTATCTATCTATCTATCTATCTATCTATCTATCTATCTATCTATCTATCTATCTATCTACCTATCTATCTATCTATCGCCCTCACTCTATCTCTCTATCGCCCTCAATCTATCTATCTATCCCCCTCACCCTATCTCGCTCACTCTATCTATCTATCTATCTATCGCCCTCACTCTATCTATCTATCGCCCTCACTCTATGTATCGCCCACACTCTATCTATCACCCTCACTCTATCTATCTATTGTCCTCACTCTATCTATCTATCGCCCTCACTCTATCTATCTATCGCCCTCCCTCTATCTACTGCCCTCCCTCTATCTATCTATCGCCCTCCCTCTATCTATCTATCGCCCACCCTCTATCTATCTATTGCCCTCTATCTATCTATCGCCCTCACTCTATCTATCTATCGCCCTCACTTTATCTATTGATCGCCCTCATTTTATCTCCCCCATTCTACCTATCTATTGCCCTCACTCTATGTATCTATCACCCTCACTCTATGTATCGCCCTCCCTCTATCTATCTATCGTCCTCCCTCTATCTATCACCCTCACTCTATCTATCTATCGCCCTCACTCTATCTATCTATTGCCCTCCCTCTATCTTTCTATCGCCCTCCCTCTATCTATCTATTGCCCTCCCTCTATCTATCTTTCGCCCTCCCTCTATCTATCTATCGCCCTCCCTATATCTATCTATCGTCCGCACTCTATCTATCTATTGCCCTCACTCTATCTATCTATCGATCTATCTATCTATCTATCTATCTATCTATCTATCTATCTATCTATCTATCTATCTATCTATCTATCTATCTATCTATCTATCTATCTATCTATCTATCTATCTATCTATCTATCTATCTATCTATCTATCTATCTATCTATCACCCTCACTCTATCTATCGCCCTCTATCTATCTATCTATCTATCTATCTATCTATCTATCTATCTATCTATCTATCTATCTATCTATCTATCTATCTATCTATCTATCTATCTATCTATCTATCTATCTATCTATCTATCTATCTATCTATCTATCTATCTATCTATCTCCCTCACTCTATCTATCGCCCTCACTCTATCTCGCTCACTCGCTCACTCTATCTATCTATCGCCCTCACTCTATCTATCGCCCACACTCTATGTATCGCCCACACTTTATCTATCTATCACCCTCACTCTATCTATCTATTGTCCTCACTCTATCTATCTGTCACCCTCACTCTATCTATCTATCTATCTATCTATCTATCTATCTATCTATCTATCTATCTATCTATCTATCTATCTATCTATCTATCTATCTATCTATCTATCTATCTATCTATCTATCTATCTATCTATCTATCTATCTATCTATCTATCGCCCTCACTCTATCTATCTATCGCCCTCACTCTATCTCGCTCACTCGCTCACTCTATCTATCTATCGCCCTCACTCTATCTATGGCCCTCACTCTATCTATGGCCCTCACTCTATGTATCGCCCACACTCTATCTATCTATCACCCTCACTCTATCTATCTATTGTCCTCACTCTATCTATCTGTCACCCTCACTCTATCTATCTATCTATCTATCTATCTATCTATCTATCTATCTATCTATCTATCTATCTATCTATCTATCTATCTCTCTATCTATCTTTCTATCTATCTATCTATCTATCAATCTATCGCCCTCACTCTATCTATCTATCGCCCTCACTCTATCTATCTATCACCCTCACTCTATCTATCTATCACCCTCAATCTATCTATCTATCGCCCTCACCCTATCTCTCTCACTCTATCTATCTATCGCCCTCACTCTATCTATCTATCGCCCTCACTCTATGTATCGCCCACACTCTATCTATCTATCACCCTCACTCTATCTATCTATTGTCCTCACTCTATCTGTCTATCGCCCTCACTCTATCTATCTATTGCCCTCCCTCTATCTATTGCCCTCCCTCTATCTATCTATCGCCCTCCCTCTATCTATCTATCACCCACCCTCTATCTATCTATTGCCCTCTATCTATCTATCGCCCTCACTCTATCTATCGCCCTCACTCTATGTATTGCCCACACTCTATCTATCTATCACCCTCACTCTATCTATCTATTGTCCTCACTCTATCTATCTATCACCCTCACTCTATCTATCTATCTATCTATCTATCTATCTATCTATCTATCTATCTATCTATCTATCTATCTATCTATCTATCTATCTATCTATCTATCTATCTATCTATCTATCTATCTATCTATCTATCTATCTATCTATCTATCTATCTATCTATCTATCTATCTATCTATCTATCTATCTATCTATCACCCTCACTCTATCTATCGCCCTCTATCTATCTATCTATCTATCTATCTATCTATCTATCTATCTATCTATCTATCTATCTATCTATCTATCTATCTATCTATCTATCTATCTATCTATCTATCTATCTATCTATCTATCTATCTATCTATCTATCTCCCTCACTCTATCTATCGCCCTCACTCTATCTCGCTCACTCGCTCACTCTATCTATCTATCGCCCTCACTCTATCTATCGCCCACACTCTATGTATCGCCCACACTTTATCTATCTATCACCCTCACTCTATCTATCTATTGTCCTCACTCTATCTATCTGTCACCCTCACTCTATCTATCTATCTATCTATCTATCTATCTATCTATCTATCTATCTATCTATCTATCTATCTATCTATCTATCTATCTATCTATCTATCTATCTATCTATCTATCTATCTATCTATCTATCTATCTATCTATCTATCTATCTATCTATCTATCGCCCTCACTCTATCTATCTATCGCCCTCACTCTATCTCGCTCACTCGCTCACTCTATCTATCTATCGCCCTCACTCTATCTATGGCCCTCACTCTATCTATGGCCCTCACTCTATGTATCGCCCACACTCTATCTATCTATCACCCTCACTCTATCTATCTATTGTCCTCACTCTATCTATCTGTCACCCTCACTCTATCTATCTATCTATCTATCTATCTATCTATCTATCTATCTATCTATCTATCTATCTATCTATCTATCTATCTCTCTATCTATCTTTCTATCTATCTATCTATCTATCAATCTATCGCCCTCACTCTATCTATCTATCGCCCTCACTCTATCTATCTATCACCCTCACTCTATCTATCTATCACCCTCAATCTATCTATCTATCGCCCTCACCCTATCTCTCTCACTCTATCTATCTATCGCCCTCACTCTATCTATCTATCGCCCTCACTCTATGTATCGCCCACACTCTATCTATCTATCACCCTCACTCTATCTATCTATTGTCCTCACTCTATCTGTCTATCGCCCTCACTCTATCTATCTATTGCCCTCCCTCTATCTATTGCCCTCCCTCTATCTATCTATCGCCCTCCCTCTATCTATCTATCACCCACCCTCTATCTATCTATTGCCCTCTATCTATCTATCGCCCTCACTCTATCTATCGCCCTCACTCTATGTATTGCCCACACTCTATCTATCTATCACCCTCACTCTATCTATCTATTGTCCTCACTCTATCTATCTATCACCCTCACTCTATCTATCTATCTATCTATCTATCTATCTATCTATCTATCTATCTATCTATCTATCTATCTATCTATCTATCTATCTATCTATCTATCTATCTATCTATCTACCTATCTATCTATCTATCGCCCTCACTCTATCTATCTATCGCCCTCAATCTATCTATCTATCGCCCTCACCCTATCTCGCTCACTCTATCTATCTATCTATCTATCGCCCTCACTCTATCTGTCTATCGCCCTCACTCTATGTATCGCCCACACTCTATCTATCACCCTCACTCTATCTATCTATTGTCCTCACTCTATCTATCTATCGCCCTCACTCTATCTATCTATCGCCCTCCCTCTATCTATTGCCCTCCCTCTATCTATCTATCGCCCTCCCTCTATCTATCTATCGCCCACCCTCTATCTATCTATTGCCCTCTATCTATCTATCGCCCTCACTCTATCTATCTATCGCCCTCACTCTATCTATCACCCTCACTCTATCTATCTATCTATCTATCTATCTATCTATCTATCTATCTATCTATCTATCTATCTATCTATCTATCTATCTATCTATCTATCGATCTATCTATCTATCTATCTATCTATCTATCTATCTATCTATCTATCTATCTATCTATCACCCTCACTCTATCTATCTCCCTCACTCTATCTATCTTTCTATTTCCCTCACTCTATCTATCTATCTATCTATCTATCTATCTATCTATCTATCTATCTATCTATCTATCTATCTATCTATCTATCTATCTATCTCTCTATCTATCTATCTATCTATCTATCTATCTATCAATCTATCGCCCTCACTCTATCTATCTATCGCCCTCACTCTATCTATCTATCACCCTCACTCTATCTATCTATCACCCTCAATCTATCTATCTATCTATCGCCCTCACCCTATCTCTCTCACTCTATCTATATATCTATCGCCCTCACTCTATCTATCTATCGCCCTCACTCTATGTATCGCCCACACTCTATCTATCTATCACCCTCACTCTATCTATCTATTGTCCTCACTCTATCTGTCTATCGCCCTCACTCTATCTATCTATTGCCCTCCCTCTATCTATTGCCCTCCCTCTATCTATCTATCGCCCTCCCTCTATCTATCTATCGCCCACCCTCTATCTATCTATTGCCCTCTATCTATCTATCGCCCTCACTCTATCTATCGCCCTCACTCTATGTATTGCCCACACTCTATCTATCTATCACCCTTACTCTATCTATCTATTGTCCTCACTCTATCTATCTATCACCCTCACTCTATCTATCTATCTATCTATCTATCTATCTATCTATCTATCTATCTATCTATCTATCTATCTATCTATCTATCTATCTATCTATCTATCTACCTATCTATCTATCTATCGCCCTCACTCTATCTATCTATCGCCCTCACTCTATCTATCTATCGCCCTCACTCTATGTATCGCCCACACTCTATCTATCACCCTCACTCTATCTATCTATTGTCCTCACTCTATCTATCTATCGCCCTCACTCTATCTATCTATCGCCCTCCCTCTATCTACTGCCCTCCCTCTATCTATCTATCGCCCTCCCTCTATCTATCTATCGCCCACCCTCTATCTATCTATTGCCCTCTATCTATCTATCGCCCTCACTCTATCTATCTATCGCCCTCACTTTATCTATTGATCGCCCTCATTTTATCTCCCCCATTCTACCTATCTATCGCCCTCACTCTATGTATCTATCACCCTCACTCTATGTATCGCCCTCCCTCTATCTATCTATCGTCCTCCCTCTATCTATCAACCTCACTCTATCTATCTATCGCCCTCACTCTATCTATCTATTGCCCTCCCTCTATCTTTCTATCGCCCTCCCTCTATCTATCTATTGCCCTCCCTCTATCTATCTTTCGCCCTCCCTCTATCTATCTATCGCCCTCCCTATATCTATCTATCGTCCGCACTCTATCTATCTATTGCCCTCACTCTATCTATCTATCGATCTATCTATCTATCTATCTATCTATCTATCTATCTATCTATCTATCTATCTATCTATCTATCTATCTATCTATCTATCTATCTATCTATCTATCTCCCTCACTCTATCTATCGCCCTCACTCTATCTCGCTCACTCGCTCACTCTATCTATCTATCGCCCTCACTCTATCTATCGCCCTCACTCTATGTATCGCCCACACTTTATCTATCTATCACCCTCACTCTATCTATCTATTGTCCTCACTCTATCTATCTGTCACCCTCACTCTATCTATCTATCTATCTATCTATCTATCTATCTATCTATCTATCTATCTATCTATCGCCCTCACTCTATCTATCTATCGCCCTCACTCTATCTCGCTCACTCGCTCACTCTATCTATCTATCGCCCTCACTCTATCTATGGCCCTCACTCTATCTATGGCCCTCACTCTATGTATCGCCCACACTCTATCTATCTATCACCCTCACTCTATCTATCTATTGTCCTCACTCTATCTATCTGTCACCCTCACTCTATCTATCTATCTATCTATCTATCTATCTATCTATCTATCTATCTATCTATCTATCTATCTATCTATCTCTCTATCTATCTATCTATCTATCTATCTATCTATCAATCTATCGCCCTCACTCTATCTATCTATCGCCCTCACTCTATCTATCTATCACCCTCACTCTATCTATCTATCACCCTCAATCTATCTATCTATCGCCCTCACCCTATCTCTCTCACTCTATCTATCTATCTATCGCCCTCACTCTATCTATCTATCGCCCTCACTCTATGTATCGCCCACACTCTATCTATCTATCACCCTCACTCTATCTATCTATTGTCCTCACTCTATCTGTCTATCGCCCTCACTCTATCTATCTATTGCCCTCCCTCTATCTATTGCCCTCCCTCTATCTATCTATCGCCCTCCCTCTATCTATCTATCACCCACCCTCTATCTATCTATTGCCCTCTATCTATCTATCGCCCTCACTCTATCTATCGCCCTCACTCTATGTATTGCCCACACTCTATCTATCTATCACCCTCACTCTATCTATCTATTGTCCTCACTCTATCTATCTATCACCCTCACTCTATCTATCTATCTATCTATCTATCTATCTATCTATCTATCTATCTATCTATCTATCTATCTAT
Source organism: Lissotriton vulgaris (assembly GCF_964263255.1). Taxonomy (NCBI): domain Eukaryota; kingdom Metazoa; phylum Chordata; class Amphibia; order Caudata; family Salamandridae; genus Lissotriton; species Lissotriton vulgaris. The sequence goes on from NW_028253818.1 coordinate 511,590, forward strand.
CTATCTATATATCTACCTATCTATCTATCTATCGCCCTCACTCTATCTATCTATCGCCCTCAATCTATCTATCTATCGCCCTCACCCTATCTCGCTCACTCTATCTATCTATCTATCGCCCTCACTCTATCTGTCTATCGCCCTCACTCTATGTATCGCCCACACTCTATCTATCACCCTCACTCTATCTATCTATTGTCCTCACTCTATCTAGCTATCGCCCTCACTCTATCTATCTATCGCCCTCCCTCTATCTATTGCCCTCCCTCTATCTATCTATCGCCCTCCCTCTATCTATCTATCGCCCACCCTCTATCTATCTATTGCCCTCTATCTATCTATCGCCCTCACTCTATCTATCTATCGCCCTCACTTTATCTATTGATCGCCCTCATTTTATCTCCCCCATTCTACCTATCTATCGCCCTCACTCTATGTATCTATAACCCTCACTCTATGTATCGCCCTCCCTCTATCTATCTATCGTCCTCCCTCTATCTATCACCCTCACTCTATCTATCTATCGCCCTCACTCTATCTATCTAGTGCCCTCCCTCTATCTTTCTATCGCCCTCCCTCTATCTATCTATTGCCCTCCCTCTATCTATCTTTCGCCCTCCCTCTATCTATCTATCGCCCTCCCTCTATCTATCTATCGTCCGCACTCTATCTATCTATTGCCCTCGATCTATCTATCTATCTATCTATCTATCTATCTATCTATCTATCTATCTATCTATCTATCTATCTATCTATCTATCTATCTATCTATCTATCTATCTATCTATCTATCTATCTATCTATCTATCTATCTATCTATCTATCTATCTATCACCCTCACTCTATCTATCGCCCTCTATCTATCTATCTATCTATCTATCTATCTATCTATCTATCTATCTATCTATCTATCTATCTATCTATCTATCTATCTATCTATCTCCCTCACTCTATCTATCTATCGCCCTCACTCTATCTCGCTCACTCGGTCACTCTATCTATCTATCGCCCTCACTCTATCTATCGCCCTCACTCTATGTATCGCCCACACTTTATCTATCTATCACCCTCACTCTATCTATCTATTGTCCTCACTCTATCTATCTGTCACCCTCACTCTATCTATCTATCTATCTATCTATCTATCTATCTATCTATCTATCTATCTATCTATCTATCTATCTATCTATCTATCTATCTATCTATCTATCTATCTATCTATCTATCTATCTATTTTTCTATCTATCTATCTATTTATCTATCTATCTATCTATCTATCAATCTATCGCCCTCACTCTATCTATCTATCGCCCTCACTCTATCTATCTATCACCCTCACTCTATCTACCTATTGTCCTCACTCTATCTATCTATCACCCTCACTCTATCTATCTATCTATCTATCTATCTATCTATCTATCTATCTATCTATCTATCTATCTATCTATCTATCTATCTATCTATCTATCTATCTATCTATCTATCTATCTATCGCCCTCACTCTATCTATCACCCTCACTCTATCTATCTATCTATCTATCTATCTATCTATCTATCTATCTATCTATCTATCTATCTATCTATCTATCTATCTATCTATCTATCTATCTATCTATCTATCTATCTATCTATCTATCTATCTATCGATCTATCTATCTATCTATCTATCTATCTATCTATCTATCTATCTATCTATCTATCTATCTATCACCCTCACTCTATCTATCTCCCTCACTCTATCTATCTTTCTATTTCCCTGACTCTATCTATCTATCGCCCCACTCTATCTATCGCCCTCACTCTTTCTGTCTGTCGCCACCCCTCTATCTATAGCCCTCACTCTATCTATCTATCACCCTCACTCTATATATCGCCCTCATTCTATCTCCCTCATTCTATCATCCCACCTCTATCTATCTATCGCCCTCACTCTATCTATCTATCACCCTCACTCTATCTATCTATAGCCCCACTCAATCTATCTATTGACCTCACTCTATCTGTCTATCGCCACCCCTCTGTCTTTCGCCCTCACTCTATCTATCTATTGCCCTCACTCTATCTTTCGCTCCCACTCTATCTATCTATCTATCTATCTATCTATCTATCTATCTATCTATCTATCTATCTATCTATCTATCTATCTATCTATCATCGCCCTCACTCTATCTATCGCTCTCACTCTATCTATCTATCTATCTATCTATCTATCTATCTACCTATCTATCTATCTATCTATCTATCTATCGCCCTCACTCTATCTATCTATCGCCCTCACTCTATCTCGCTCACTCGCTCACTCTATCTATCTATCGCCCTCACTCTATCTCGCTCACTCACTCACTCTATCTAACTATCGCCCTCACTCTATCTATTGCCCTCACTCTATGTATCGCCCACACTCTATCTATCTATCACCCTCACTCTATCTACCTATTGTCCTCACTCTATCTATCTATCACCCTCACTCTATCTATCTATCTATCTATCTATCTATCTATCTATCTATCTATCTATCTATCTATCTATCTATCTATCTATCTATCTATCTATCTATCTATCTATCAATCTATCGCCCTCACTCTATCTATCACCCTCACTCTATCTATCTATCTATCTATCTATCTATCTATCTATCTATCTATCTATCTATCTATCTATCACCCTCACTCTATCTATCTCCCTCACTCTATCTATCTCCCTCACTCTATCTATCTTTCTATTTCCCTCACTCTATCTATGTATCTATCTATCTATCTATCTATCTATCTATCTATCTATCTATCTATCTATCTACCTATCGATCTATCTATCGCCCTCACTCTATCTATCTTTCGCCCTCAATCTATCTATCTATCGCCCTTACCCTATCTCGCTTAATCTATCTATCTATCTATCACCCTCACTCTATCTATCTATCGCCTCACTCTATGTATCGCCCACACTCTATCTATCTATCACCTTCACTCTATCTATCTATTGTCCTCACTCTATCTATCTATCACCCTCACTCTATCTATCTATCGCCCTCACTCTATCTATCTATTGCCCTCCCTCTATCTTTCTATCGCCCTCCCTCTATCAATCTATTGCCCTCCCTCTATCTATCTTTCGCCCTCCCTCTATCTATCTATCGCCCTCCCTCTATCTATCTATCGTCCGCACTCTATCTATCTATTGCCCTCACTCTATCTATCTATCTATCTATCTATCTATCTATCTATCTATCTATCTATCTATCTATCTATCTATCTATCTATCTATCTCCCTCACTCTATCTATCTATCGCCCTCACTCTATCTCGCTCACTCTATCCATCTATCGCCCTCACTCTTTCTATCGCCCTCACTCTATGTATTGCCCACACTCTATCTATCTATCACCCTCACTCTATCTATCTAATGTCCTCACTCTATCTATCTTTCACCCTCACTCTATCTATCTATCTATCTATCTATCTATCTATCTATCTATCTATCTATCTATCTATCTATCTATCTATCTATCTGTCTATCTATCTATCTATCTATCTATCTCCCTCACTCTATCTATCTATCGCCCTCACTCTATCTCACTCACTCTATCCATCAATCGCCCTCACTCTATCTATCGCCCTCACTCTATGTATTGCCCACACTCTCTCTATCTATCTCCCTCACGCTATCTATCTATTGCCCTCACTCTATCTATCTATCACCCTCACTCTATCTATTGCCCTCACTCTATCTATCGCTCTCACTCTATCTATCTATCTATCTATCTATCTATCTATCTATCTATCTATCTATCTATCTACTATCTATCTATCTATCTATCTATCTATCAGTCTATCTATCTATCTATCGATCTATCTATCTCCCTCACTCTATCTATCTATCGCCCTCACTCTATCTCGCTCACTCTATCCATCTATCGCCCTCACTCTATCTATCGCCCTCACTCTATGTATTGCCCACACTCTATCTATCTATCACCCTCACTCTATCTATCTATTGTCCTCACTCTATCTATCTATCACCCTCACTCTATCTATCTTTCTATCTATCTATCTATCTATCTATCTATCTATCTATCTATCTATCTATCTATCTATCTATCTATCTATCTATCTATCTATCTATCTATCTGTCTGTCTGTCTGTCTGTCTATCTATCTATCTATCTCCCTCACTCTATCTATCGCCCTCACTCTATCTCGCTCACTCTATCCATCTATCGCCCTCACTCTATCTATCGCCCTCACTCTATGTATTGCCCACACTCTATCTATCTATTGTCCTCACTCTATCTTTCTATAGTCCTCACTCTATCTATCTATCACCCTCACTCTATCTATCTATCTATCTATCTATCTATCTATCTATCTATCTATCTATCTATCTATCTATCTATCTATCTATTTATCTATCTATCGCCCTCCCTCTATCTATATATCGCACTCCATCTATCTATCGCCCTCCCTCTATCTATCTATTGCCCTCACTCTATCTATCGCTCTCACGCTATTTATCTATTGCCCCACTCTATCTTTTGACCTCACTCTTTCTGTCTATCGCCACCCCTCTATCTATCGCCCTCACTCTATCTATCTATCACCCTCACTCTATATATCGCCCTCATTCTATCTCCCTCATTCTATCTATCATCCCCCCTCTATCTATCTATCGCCCTCACTCTATCTATATATCGCCCTCACTCTATATATCTATAGCCCCACTCAATCTATCTATTGACCTCACTCTATCTGTCTATCGCCACCCCTCTGTCTTTCGCCCTCACTCTATCTATCTATTGCCCTCACTCTATCTTTCGCTCTCACTCTATCTATCTATCTATCTATCGCCCTCACTCTATCTATCGCCCTCTATCTATCTATCTATCTATCTATCTATCTATCTATCTATCTATCTATCTATCTATCTATCTATCGCCCTCACTCTATCTATCTATCGCCCTCACTCTATCTCGCTCACTCGCTCACTCTATCTATCTATCGCCCTCACTCTATCTATCGCCCTCACTCTATGTATCGCCCACACTCTATCTATCTATCACCCTCACTCTATCTATCTATTGTCCTCACTCTATCTATCTGTCACCCTCACTCTATCTATCTATCTATCTATCTATCTATCTATCTATCTATCTATCTATCTATCTATCTATCTATCTATCTATCTATCTATCTATCTCTCTATCTCTCTATCTATCTATCTATCTATCTATCTATCTATCTATCTATCTATCAATCTATCGCCCTCACTCTATCTATCTATCGCCCTCACTCTATCTATCTATCACCCTCACTCTATCTATCTATCACCCTCAATCTATCTATCACCCTCACCCTATCTCTCTCACTCTATCTATCTATCTATCGCCCTCACTCTATCTATCTATCGCCCTCACTCTATGTATCGCCCACACTCTATCTATCTATCACCCTCACTCTATCTATCTATTGTCCTCACTCTATCTGTCTATCGCACTCACTCTATCTATCTATTGCCCTCCCTCTATCTATTGCCCTCCCTCTATCTATCTATCGCCCTCCCTCTATCTATCTATCGCCCACCCTCTATCTATCTATTGCCCTCTATCTATCTATCGCCCTCACTCTATCTATCGCCCTCACTCTATGTATTGCCCGCACTCTATCTATCTATCACCCTCACTCTATCTATCTATTGTCCTCACTCTATCTATCTATCACCCTCACTCTATCTATCTATCTATCTATCTATCTATCTATCTATCTATCTATCTATCTATCTATCTATCTATCTATCTATCTACCTATCTATCTATCTATCGCCCTCACTCTATCTCTCTATCGCCCTCAATCTATCTATCTATCGCCCTCACCCTATCTCGCTCACTCTATCTATCTATCTATCTATCGCCCTCACTCTATCTATCTATCGCCCTCACTCTATGTATCGCCCACACTCTATCTATCACCCTCACTCTATCTATCTATTGTCCTCACTCTATCTATCTATCGCCCTCACTCTATCTATCTATCGCCCTCCCTCTATCTACTGCCCTCCCTCTATCTATCTATCGCCCTCCCTCTATCTATCTATCGCCCACCCTCTATCTATCTATTGCCCTCTATCTATCTATCGCCCTCACTCTATCTATCTATCGCCCTCACTTTATCTATTGATCGCCCTCATTTTATCTCCCCCATTCTACCTATCTATCGCCCTCACTCTATGTATCTATCACCCTCACTCTATGTATCGCCCTCCCTCTATCTATCTATCGTCCTCCCTCTATCTATCACCCTCACTCTATCTATCTATCACCCTCACTCTATCTATCTATTGCCCTCCCTCTCTCTTTCTATCGCCCTCCCTCTATCTATCTATTGCCCTCCCTCTATCTATCTTTCGCCCTCCCTCTATCTATCTATCGCCCTCCCTATATCTATCTATCGTCCGCACTCTATCTATCTATTGCCCTCACTCTATCTATCTATCTATCTATCTATCTATCTATCTATCTATCTATCTATCTATCTATCTATCTATCTATCTATCTATCTATCTATCTATCTATCTATCTATCTATCTATCTATCTATCTATCTATCTATCACCCTCACTCTATCTATCGCCCTCTATCTATCTATCTATCTATCTATCTATCTATCTATCTATCTATCTATCTATCTATCTATCTATCTATCTATCTATCTATCTATCTCCCTCACTCTATCTATCGCCCTCACTCTATCTCGCTCACTCGCTCACTCTATCTATCTATCGCCCTCACTCTATCTATCGCCCTCACTCTATGTATCGCCCACACTTTATCTATCAATCACCATCACTCTATCTATCTATTGTCCTCACTCTATCTATCTGTCACCCTCACTCTATCTATCTATCTATCTATCTATCTATCTATCTATCTATCTATCTATCTATCTATCTATCTATCTATCTATCGCCCTCACTCTATCTATCTATCGCCCTCACTCTATCTCGCTCACTCGCTCACTCTATCTATCTATCGCCCTCACTCTATCTATGGCCCTCACTCTATGTATCGCCCACACTCTATCTATCTATCACCCTCACTCTATCTATCTATTGTCCTCACTCTATCTATCTGTCACCCTCACTCTATCTATCTATCTATCTATCTATCTATCTATCTATCTATCTATCTATCTATCTATCTATCTATCTATCTATCTATCTCTCTATCTATCTATCTATCTATCTATCTATCTATCTATCTATCTATCAATCTATCGCCCTCACTCTATCTATCTATCGCCCTCACTCTAATTATCTATCACCCTCACTCTATCTATCTATCACCCTCAATCTATCTATCTATCGCCCTCACCCTATCTCTCTCACTCTATCTATCTATCTATCGCCCTCACTCTATCTATCTATCGCCCTCACTCTATGTATCGCCCACACTCTATCTATCTATCACCCTCACTCTATCTATCTATTGTCCTCACTCTATCTGTCTATCGCCCTCACTCTATCTATCTATTGCCCTCCCTCTATCTATTGCCCTCCCTCTATCTATCTATCGCCCTCCCTCTATCTATCTATCACCCACCCTCTATCTATCTATTGCCCTCTATCTATCTATCGCCCTCACTCTATCTATCGCCCTCACTCTATGTATTGCCCACACTCTATCTATCTATCACCCTTACTCTATCTATCTATTGTCCTCACTCTATCTATCTATCACCCTCACTCTATCTATCTATCTATCTATCTATCTATCTATCTATCTATCTATCTATCTATATATCTATCTATCTATCTATCTATCTATCTATCTATCTATCTATCTATCTATCTATCTATCTATCTATCTACCTATCTATCTATCTATCGCCCTCACTCTATCTATCTATCGCCCTCAATCTATCTATCTATCGCCCTCACCCTATCTCGCTCACTCTATCTATCTATCTATCGCCCTCACTCTATCTGTCTATCGCCCTCACTCTATGTATCGCCCACACTCTATCTATCACCCTCACTCTATCTATCTATTGTCCTCACTCTATCTATCTATCGCCCTCTATCTATCGCCCTCCCTCTATCTATTGCCCTCCCTCTATCTATCTATCGCCCTCCCTCTATCTATCTATCGCCCACCCTCTATCTATCTATTGCCCTCTATCTATCTATCGCCCTCACTCTATCTATCTATCGCCCTCACTTTATCTATTGATCGCCCTCATTTTATCTCCCCCATTCTACCTATCTATCGCCCTCACTCTATATATCTATAACCCTCACTCTATGTATCGCCCTCCCTCTATCTATCTATTGTCCTCCCTCTATCTATCACCCTCACTCTATCTATCTATCGCCCTCACTCTATCTATCTAGTGCCCTCCCTCTATCTTTCTATCGCCCTCCCTCTATCTATCTATTGCCCTCCCTCTATCTATCTTTCGCCCTCCCTCTATCTATCTATCGCCCTCCCTCTATCTATCTATCGTCCGCACTCTATCTATGTATTGCCCTCGATCTATCTATCTATCTATCTATCTATCTATCTATCTATCTATCTATCTATCTATCTATCTATCTATCTATCTATCTATCTATCTATCTATCTATCTATCTATCTATCTATCTATCTATCTCCCTCACTCTATCTATCTATCGCCCTCACTCTATCTCGCTCACTCGGTCACTCTATCTATCTATCGCCCTCACTCTATCTATCGCCCTCACTCTATGTATCGCCCACACTTTATCTATCTATCACCCTCACTCTATCTATCTATTGTCCTCACTCTATCTATCTGTCACTCTCAATCTATCTATCTATCTATCTATCTATCTATCTATCTATCTATCTATCTATCTATCTATCTATCTATCTATCTATCTATCTATCTATCTATCTATCTATCTATCTATCTATCTATCTATCTATCTATCTATCTATTTATCTATCTATCTATCTATCTATCTATCTATCAATCTATCGCCCTCACTCTATCTATCTATCGCCCTCACTCTATCTATCTATCACCCTCACTCTATCTACCTATTGTCCTCACTCTATCTATCTATCACCCTCACTCTATCTATCTATCTATCTACCTATCTATCTATCTATCTATCTATCTATCTATCTATCTATCTATCTATCTATCTATCTATCTATCTATCTATCTATCTATCTATCTATCTATCTATCTATCTATCTATCTATCTATCTATCTATCTATCTATCGCCCTCACTCTATCTATCACCCTCACTCTATCTATCTATCTATCTATCTATCTATCTATCTATCTATCTATCTATCTATCTATCTATCTATCTATCTATCTATCTATCGATCTATCTATCTATCTATCTATCTATCTATCTATCTATCTATCTATCTATCTATCACCCTCACTCTATCTATCTCCCTCACTCTATCTATCTTTCTATTTCCCTCACTCTATCTATCTATCTGTCACCCTCACTCTATCTATCTATCTATCTATCTATCTATCTATCTATCTATCTATCTATCTATCTATCTATCTATCTATCTATCTATCTATCTATCTATCTATCTATCTATCTATCTATCTATCTATCTATCTATCTATCTATCTATCTCTCTATCTATCTATCTATCTATCTATCTATCTATCTATCTATCAATCTATCGCCCTCACTCTATCTATCTATCGCCCTCACTCTATCTATCTATCACCCTCACTCTATCTATCTATCACCCTCAATCTATCTATCTATCGCCCTCACCCTATCTCTCTCACTCTATCTATCTATCTATCGCCCTCACTCTATCTATCTATCGCCCTCACTCTATGTATCGCCCACACTCTATCTATCTATCACCCTCACTCTATCTATCTATTGTCCTCACTCTATCTGTCTATCGCCCTCACTCTATCTATCTATTGCCCTCCCTCTATCTATTGCCCTCCCTCTATCTATCTATCGCCCTCCCTCTATCTATCTATCGCCCACCCTCTATCTATCTATTGCCCTCTATCTATCTATCGCCCTCACTCTATCTATCGCCCTCACTCTATGTATTGCCCACACTCTATCTATCTATCACCCTCACTCTATCTATCTATTGTCCTCACTCTATCTATCTATCACCCTCACTCTATCTATCTATCTATCTATCTATCTATCTATCTATCTATCTATCTATCTATCTATCTATCTATCTATCTATCTACCTATCTATCTATCTATCGCCCTCACTCTATCTCTCTATCGCCCTCAATCTATCTATCTATCGCCCTCACCCTATCTCGCTCACTCTATCTATCTATCTATCTATCGCCCTCACTCTATCTATCTATCGCCCTCACTCTATGTATCGCCCACACTCTATCTATCACCCTCACTCTATCTATCTATTGTCCTCACTCTATCTATCTATCGCCCTCACTCTATCTATCTATCGCCCTCCCTCTATCTACTGCCCTCCCTCTATCTATCTATCGCCCTCCCTCTATCTATCTATCGCCCACCCTCTATCTATCTATTGCCCTCTATCTATCTATCGCCCTCACTCTATCTATCTATCGCCCTCACTTTATCTATTGATCGCCCTCATTTTATCTCCCCCATTCTACCTATCTATCGCCCTCACTCTATGTATCTATCACCCTCACTCTATGTATCGCCCTCCCTCTATCTATCTATCGTCCTCCCTCTATCTATCACCCTCACTCTATCTATCTATCGCCCTCACTCTATCTATCTATTGCCCTCCCTCTATCTTTCTATCGCCCTCCCTCTATCTATCTATTGCCCTCCCTCTATCTATCTTTCGCCCTCCCTCTATCTATCTATCGCCCTCCCTATATCTATCTATCGTCCGCACTCTATCTATCTATTGCCCTCACTCTATCTATCTATCGATCTATCTATCTATCTATCTATCTATCTATCTATCTATCTATCTATCTATCTATCTATCTATCTATCTATCTATCTATCTATCTATCTATCTATCTATCTATCTATCTATCTATCTATCTATCTATCTATCTATCTATCTATCTATCTATCTATCTATCTATCTATCTATCTATCTATCACCCTCACTCTATCTATCGCCCTCTATCTATCTATCTATCTATCTATCTATCTATCTATCTATCTATCTATCTATCTATCTATCTATCTATCTATCTATCTCCCTCACTCTATCTATCGCCCTCACGCTATCTCGCTCACTCGCTCACTCTATCTATCTATCGCCCTCACTCTATCTATCGCCCTCACTCTATGTATCGCCCACACTTTATCTATCTATCACCATCACTCTATCTATCTATTGTCCTCACTCTATCTCGCTCACTCGCTCACTCTATCTATCTATCGCCCTCACTCTATCTATGGCCCTCACTCTATGTATCGCCCACACTCTATCGATCTATCACCCTCACTCTATCTATCTATTGTCCTCACTCTATCTATCTGTCACCCTCACTCTATCTATCTATCTATCTATCTATCTATCTATCTATCTATCTATCTATCTATCTATCTATCTATCTATCTATCTATCTATCTATCTATCTATCTATCTATCTATCTTTCAATCTATCGCCCTCACTCTATCTATCTATCGCCCTCACTCTATCTATCTATCACCCTCAATCTATCTATCTATCGCCCTCACCCTATCTCTCTCACTCTATCTATCTATCTATCGCCCTCACTCTATCTATCTATCGCCCTCACTCTATGTATCGCCCACACTCTATCTATCTATCACCCTCACTCTATCTATCTATTGTCCTCACTCTATCTGTCTATCGCCCTCACTCTATCTATCTATTGCCCTCCCTCTATCTATTGCCCTCCCTCTATCTATCTATCGCCCTCCCTCTATCTATCTATCACCCACCCTCTATCTATCTATTGCCCTCTATCTATCTATCGCCCTCACTCTATCTATCGCCCTCACTCTATGTATTGCCCACACTCTATCTATCTATCACCCTCACTCTATCTATCTTTTGTCCTCACTCTATCTATCTATCACCCTCACTCTATCTATCTATCTATCTATCTATCTATCTATCTATCTATCTATCTATCTATCTATCTATCTATCTATCTATCTATCTATCTATCTATCTATCTATCTATCTATCTATCTATCTATCTATCTATCTATCTATCTATCTATCTATCTACCTATCTATCTATCTATCGCCCTCACTCTATCTATCTATCACCCTCAATCTATCTATCTATCACCCTCACCCTATCTCGCTCACTCTATCTATCTATCTATCGCCCTCACTCTATCTGTCTATCGCCCTCACTCTATGTATCGCCCACACTCTATCTATCACCCTCACTCTATCTATCTATTGTCCTCACTCTATCTATCTATCGCCCTCACTCTATCTATCGCCCTCCCTCTATTGCCCTCCCTCTATCTATCTATCGCCCTCCCTCTATCTATCTATCGCCCACCCTCTATCTATCTATTGCCCTCTATCTATCTATCGCCCTCACTCTATCTATCTATCGCCCTCACTTTATCTATTGATCGCCCTCATTTTATCTCCCCCATTCTACCTATCTATCGCCCTCACTCTATATATCTATAACCCTCACTCTATGTATCGCCCTCCCTCTATCTATCTATTGTCCTCCCTCTATCTATCACCCTCACTCTATCTATCTATCGCCCTCACTCTATCTATCTAGTGCCCTCCCTCTATCTTTCTATCGCCCTCCCTCTATCTATCTATTGCCCTCCCTCTATCTATCTTTCGCCCTCCCTCTATCTATCTATCGCCCTCCCTCTATCTATCTATCGTCCGCACTCTATCTATCTATTGCCCTCTATCTATCTATCTATCTATCTATCTATCTATCTATCTATCTATCTATCTATCTATCTATCTATCTATCTATCTATCTATCTATCTATCTATCTATCTATCTATCTATCTATCTATCTATCTATCTATCTATCCATCTATCTATCTATCTATCTATCTATCTATCTATCTATCTATCTATCTATCTATCTATCTATCTATCTATCTATCACCCTCACTCTATCTATCTATCTATCTATCTATCTATCTATCTATCTATCTATCTATCTATCTATCTATCTATCTATCTATCTATCTATCTATCTATCTATCTATCTCCCTCACTCTATCTATCTATCGCCCTCACTCTATCTCGCTCACTCGGTCACTCTATCTATCTATCGCCCTCACTCTATCTATCGCCCTCTCTCTATGTATCGCCCACACTTTATCTATCTATCACCCTCACTCTATCTATCTATTGTCCTCACTCTATCTATCTGTCACCCTCACTCTATCTATCTATCTATCTATCTATCTATCTATCTATCTATCTATCTATCTATCTATCTATCTATCT
>NW_028253818.1:547500-550000 GCF_964263255.1 Lissotriton vulgaris
TCTATCTATCTATCTATCTATCTATCTATCTATCTATCTATCTATCTATCTATCTATCTATCTATCTATCTATCTATCTATCTATCTATCTATCTATCTATCTATCTATCTATCTATCGCCCTCACTTTATCTATCGCCCTCTATCTATCTATCTATCTATCTATCTATCTATCTATCTATCTATCTATCTATCTATCTATCTATCTATCTATCTATCTATCTATCTATCTATCTATCTATCTATCTATCTATCTATCTATCTATCTATCTACCTATCGCCCTCACTCTATCTATCTATCGCCCTCACTCTATCTCGCTCACTCGCTAACTCTATCTATCTATCGCCCTCACTCTATCTATCGCCCTCACTCTATGTATCGCCCACACTCTATCTATCACCCTCAATCTATCTATCTATTGTCCTCACTCTATCTATCTGTCACCCTCACTCTATCTATCTATCTATCTATCTATCTATCTATCTATCTATCTATCTATCTATCTATCTATCTATCTATCTATCAATCTATCGCCCTCACTCTATCTATCTATCGCCCTCACTCTATCTATCTATCACCCTCACTCTATCTATCTATCGCCCTCAATCTATCTATCTATCGCCCTCACCCTATCTCTCTCACTCTATCTATCTATCTATCGCCCTCACTCTATCTATCTATCGCCCTCACTCTATGTATCGCCCACACTCTATCTATCTATCACCCTCACTCTATCTATCTATTGTCCTCACTCTATCTGTCTATCGCCCTCACTCTATCTATCTATTGCCCTCCCTCTATCTATTGCCCTCCCTCTATCTATCTATCGCCCTCCCTCTATCTATCTATCGCCCACCCTCTATCTATCTATTGCCCTCCATCTATCTATCGCCCTCACTCTATCTATCGCCCTCACTCTATGTATTGCCCACACTCTATCTATCTATCACCCTCACTCTATCTATCTATTGTCCTCACTCTATCTATCTATCACCCTCACTCTATCTATCTATCTATCTATCTATCTATCTATCTATCTATCTATCTATCTATCTATCTATCTATCTATCTATCTATCTATCTATCTATCTATCTATCTATCTATCTATATGTCTGTCTGTCTGTCTGTCTGTCTGTCTGTCTGTCTGTCTGTCTATCTATCTATCTATCTATCTCCCTCACTCTATCTATCGCCCTCACTCTATCTCGCTCACTCTATCCATCTATCGCCCTCACTCTATCTATCGCCCTCACTCTATGTATTGCCCACACTCTATCTATCTATTGTCCTCACTCTATCTATCTATTGTCCTCACTCTATCTATCTATCACACTCTATCTATCTATCTATCTATCTATCTATCTATCTATCTATCTATCTATCTATCTATCTATCTATCTATCTATCTATCTATCTATCTATTTATCTATCTATCGCCCTCCCTCTATCTATATATCGCACTCCGTCTATCTATCGCCCTCCCTCTATCTATTTATTGCCCTCACTCTATCTATCGCTCTCACGCTATTTATCTATTGCCCCACTCTATCTATTGCTCTCACTCTTTCTGTCTATCGCCACCCCTCTATCTATCGCCCTCACTCTATCTATCTATCACCCTCACTCTATCTATATATCGCCCTCACTCTATATATCTATAGCCCCACTCAATCTATCTATTGACCTCACTCTATCTGTCTATCGCCACCCCTCTGTCTTTCGCCCTCACTCTATCTATCTATTGCCCTCACTCTATCTTTCGCTCTCACTCTATCTATCTATCTATCTATCTATCTATCTATCTATCTATCTATCTATCTATCTATCTATCTATCTATCTATCTATCTATCTATCTATATATATATCTATCTATCGCCCTCACTCTATCTATCGCCCTCTATCTATCTATCTATCTATCTATCTATCTATCTATCTATCTATCTATCTATCTATCTATCTATCTATCTATCTATCTATCTATCTATCTATCTATCTATCTATCTATCTATCTATCTATCTATCTATCTATCTATCTATCTATCTATCTATCTATCTATCTACCTATCGCCCTCACTCTATCTATCTATCGCCCTCACTCTATCTCGCTCACTCGCTAACTCTATCTATCTATCGCCCTCACTCTATCTATCTCCCTCACTCTATGTATCGCCCACACTCTATCTATCACCCTCAATCTATCTATCTATTGTCCTCACTCTATCTATCTGTCACCCTCACTCTATCTATCTATCTATCTATCTATCTATCTATCTATCTATCTATCTATCTATCTATCTATCTATCTATCTATCTATCTATCTATCTATCTATCTATCTATCTATCTATCTATCAATCTATCGCCCTCACTCTATCTATCTATCGCCCTCACTCTATCTATCTATCACCCTCACTCTATCTATCTATCGCCCTCAATCTATCTATCTATCGCCCTCACCCTATCTCTCTCACTCTATCTATCTATCTATCGCCCTCACTC
>NW_028253818.1:555000-557500 GCF_964263255.1 Lissotriton vulgaris
TATCTATCTATCTATCTATCTATCTATCTATCTATCTATCTATCTATCTATCTATCTATCTATCTATCTATCTATCTATCTATCTATCTATCTATCTATCTATCTATCTATCTATCTATCTATCTATCTATCTATCTATCTATCTATCTATCAATCTATCGCCCTCACTCTATCTATCTATCGCCCTCACTCTATCTATCTATCACCCTCACTCTATCTATCTATCGCCCTCAATCTATCTATCTATCGCCCTCACCCTATCTCTCTCACTCTATCTATCTATCTATCGCCCTCACTCTATGTATCGCCCACACTCTATCTATCTATCACCCTCACTCTATCTATCTATTGTCCTCACTCTATCTGTCTATCGCCCTCACTCTATCTATCTATTGCCCTCCCTCTATCTATTGCCCTCCCTCTATCTATCTATCGCCCTCCCTCTATCTATCTATCGCCCACCCTCTATCTATCTATTGCCCTCCATCTATCTATCGCCCTCACTCTATCTATCGCCCTCACTCTATGTATTGCCCACACTCTATCTATCTATCACCCTCACTCTATCTATCTATTGTCCTCACTCTATCTATCTATCACCCTCACTCTATCTATCTATCTATCTATCTATCTATCTATCTATCTATCTATCTATCTATCTATCTATCTATCTATCTATCTATCTATCTATCTATCTATCTATCTATCTATCTATCTATCTATCTATATGTCTGTCTGTCTGTCTGTCTGTCTGTCTGTCTGTCTGTCTATCTATCTATCTATCTATCTCCCTCACTCTATCTATCGCCCTCACTCTATCTCGCTCACTCTATCCATCTATCGCCCTCACTCTATCTATCGCCCTCACTCTATGTATTGCCCACACTCTATCTATCTATTGTCCTCACTCTATCTATCTATTGTCCTCACTCTATCTATCTATCACACTCACTCTATCTATCTATCTATCTATCTATCTATCTATCTATCTATCTATCTATCTATCTATCTATCTATCTATCTATTTATCTATCTATCGCCCTCCCTCTATCTATATATCGCACTCCGTCTATCTATCGCCCTCCCTCTATCTATCTATTGCCCCACTCTATCTATTGCTCTCACTCTTTCTGTCTATCGCCACCCCTCTATCTATCGCCCTCACTCTATCTATCTATCACCCTCACTCTATCTATATATCGCCCTCACTCTATATATCTATAGCCCCACTCAATCTATCTATTGACCTCACTCTATCTGTCTATCGCCACCCCTCTGTCTTTCGCCCTCACTCTATCTATCTATTGCCCTCACTCTATCTTTCGCTCTCACTCTATCTATCTATCTATCTATCTATCTATCTATCTATCTATCTATCTATCTATCTATCTATCTATCTATCTATCTATCTATCTATCTATCTATCTATCTATCTATCTATCTATCTATCGCCCTCACTTTATCTATCGCCCTCTATCTATCTATCTATCTATCTATCTATCTATCTATCTATCTATCTATCTATCTATCTATCTATCTACCTATCGCCCTCACTCTATCTATCTATCGCCCTCACTCTATCTCGCTCACTCGCTAACTCTATCTATCTATCGCCCTCACTCTATCTATCGCCCTCACTCTATGTATCGCCCACACTCTATCTATCACCCTCAATCTATCTATCTATTGTCCTCACTCTATCTATCTGTCACCCTCACTCTATCTATCTATCTATCTATCTATCTATCTATCTATCTATCTATCTATCTATCTATCTATCTATCTATCAATCTATCGCCCTCACTCTATCTATCTATCGCCCTCACTCTATCTATCTATCACCCTCACTCTATCTATCTATCGCCCTCAATCTATCTATCTATCGCCCTCACCCTATCTCTCTCACTCTATCTATCTATCTATCGCCCTCACTCTATCTATCTATCGCCCTCACTCTATGTATCGCCCACACTCTATCTATCTATCACCCTCACTCTATCTATCTATTGTCCTCACTCTATCTGTCTATCGCCCTCACTCTATCTATCTATTGCCCTCCCTCTATCTATTGCCCTCCCTCTATCTATCTATCGCCCTCCCTCTATCTATCTATCGCCCACCCTCTATCTATCTATTGCCCTCCATCTATCTATCGCCCTCACTCTATCTATCGCCCTCACTCTATGTATTGCCCACACTCTATCTATCTATCACCCTCACTCTATCTATCTATTGTCCTCACTCTATCTATCTATCACCCTCACTCTATCTATCTATCTATCTATCTATCTATCTATCTATCTATCTATCTATCTGTCTATCTATCTATCTATCTATCTATCTATCTATATGTCTGTCTGTCTGTCTGTCTGTCTGTCTGTCTGTCAGTCTGTCTATCTATCTATCTATCTATCTCCCTCACTCTATCTATCGCCCTCACTCTATCTCGCTCACTCTATCCATCTATCGCCCTCACTCTATCTATAGCCCTCACTCTATG
>NW_028253818.1:565000-592283 GCF_964263255.1 Lissotriton vulgaris
CTCTATCTATCTATCGCCCTCACTCTATCTCGCTCACTCTATCCATCTATCGCCCTCACTCTATGTATTGCCCACACTCTATCTATCTATCACCCTCACTCTATCTATCTATTGCCCACACTCTATCTATCTATCACCCTCACTCTATCTATCTATTGTCCTCACTCTATCTATCTATCACCCTCACTCTATCTATCTATCTATCTATCTATCTATCTATCTATCTATCTATCTATCTATCTATCTATCTATCTAAATATCTATCTATCTATCTATCGCCCTCACTCTATCTATCGCCCTCTATCTATCTATCGCCCTCTATCTATCTATCTATCTATCTATCTATCTATCTATCTATCTATCTATCTATCTATCTATCGCCCTCACTCTATCTATCTATCGCCCTCACTCTATCTCGCTCACTCGCTCACTCTACCTATCTATCGCCCTCACTCTATCTATTGTCCTCACTCTATGTATCGCCCACACTCTATCTATCTATCACCCTCACTCTATCTATCTATCGCCCTCACCCTATCTCGCTCACTCTATCTATCTATCTATCGCCCTCACTCTATCTATCTATCGCCCTCACTCTATGTATCGCCGACACTCTATCTATCTATTACCCTCACTCTATCTATCTATTGTCCTCACTCTATCTATCTATCGCCCTCACTCTATCTATCTATCGCCCTCCCTCTATCTATTGCCCTCCCTCTATCTATCTATCGCCCTCCCTCTATCTATCTATCGCCACCCTCTATCTATCTATTGCCCTCTATCTATCTATCGCCCTCACTCTATCTATCTCCCTCACTCTATCTATCTTTCTATTTCCCTCACTCTATCTATCTATCTATCTATCTATCTATCTATCTATCTATCTATCTATCTATCTATCTATCTACCTATCTATCTATCGCCCTCACTCTATCCATCTATCGCCCTCAATCTATCTATCTATCGCCCTCACCCTATCTCTCTCACTCTATCTATCTATCTATCGCCTTCACTCTATCTATCTATCGCCCTCACTCTATGTATCGCCCACACTCTATCTATCTATCACCCTCACTCTATCTATCTATTGTCCTCACTCTATCTATCTATCTATTGCCCTCACTCTATCTATCTATCGCCCTCCCTCTATCTATTGCCCTCCCTCTATCTATCTATCGCCCTCCCTCTATCTATCTATCGCCCACCCTCTATCTATCTATTGCCCTCTATCCATCTATCGCCCTCTATCTATCTATCGCCCTCACTCTATCTATCGCCCTCACTCTATGTATCTATCGCCCACACTCTATCTATCTATAACCCTCACTCTATCTATCTATCACCCTCACTCTATCTATCTATCTATCTATCTATCTATCTATCTATCTATCTATCTATTGCCCTCACTCTATCTATCTATCGCCCTCCCTCTATCTATTGCCCTCCCTCTATCTATCTATCGCCCTCCCTCTATCTATCTATCGCCCACCCTCTATCTATCTATTGCCCTCTATCCATCTATCGCCCTCTATCTATCTATCGCCCTCACTCTATCTATCGCCCTCACTCTATGTATCTATCGCCCACACTCTATCTATCTATAACCCTCACTCTATCTATCTATCACCCTCACTCTATCTATCTATCTATCTATCTATCTATCTATTGCCCTCACTCTATCTATCTATCGCCCTCAATCTATCTATCTATCGCCCTCACCCTATCTCGCTCACTCTATCTATCTATCGCCCTCACTCTATCTATCTATCGCCCTCACTCTATGTATTGCCCACACTCTATCTATCTATCACCCTCACTCTATCTATCTATTGTCCTCACTCTATCTATCTATCGCCCTCGCTCTATCTATCTATCACCCTCCCTCTATCTATTGCCCTCCCTCTATCTATCTATCGCCCTCCCTCTATCTATCTATCGCCCACCCTCTATCTATCTATTGCCCTCTATCTATCTATCACCCTCACCCTATCTATCTATCGCCCTCACTTTATCTATTGATCGCCCTCATTTTATCTCCCCCATTCTACCTATCTATCGCCCTCACTCTATGTATCTATCACCCTCACTCTATGTATCGCCCTCCTTCTATCTATCTATCATGCTCCCTCTATCTATCTATCACCCTCACTCTATCTATCTATCGCCCTCACTCTATCTATCTATTGCCCTCCCTCTATCTATCTATCGCCCACCCTCTATCTATCTATTGCCCTTTATCTATCGCCCTCACTCTATCTATCTATCGCCCTCACTTTATCTATTGATCGCCCTCATTTTATCTCACCCATTCTACCTATCTATCGCCCTCACTCTATGTATCTATCACCCTCACTCTATGTATCGCCCTCCCTCTATCTATCTATCGTCCTCCCTCTATCTATCTATCACCCTCACTCTATCTATCTATCGCCCTCAATCTATCTATCTATTGCCCTCCCTCTATCTTTCTATCGCCCTCCCTCTATCTATTGCCCTCCCTCTATCTATCTTTCGCCCTCCCTCTATCTATCTATCGCCCTCCCTCTATCTATCTATCGTCCGCACTCTATCTATCTATCACCCTCACTCTATCTATCTCCCTCACTCTATCTATCTCCCTCACTCTATTTATCTTTCTATTTCCCTCACTCTATCTATCTATCTATCTATCTATCTATCTATCTATCTATCTATCTATCTATCTATCTATCTATCTATCTATCTATCTATCTATCTATCTATCTATCTATCTATCTATCTACCTATCTATCTATCGCCCTCACCCTATCTCGCTCACTCTATCTATCTATCTATCTATCTATCGCCCTCACTCTATCTATCTATCGCCCTCACTCTATGTATCGCCCACACTCTATCTATCTATCACCCTCACTCTATCCATCTATTGTCCTCACTCTATCTATCTATCGCCCTCACTCTATCTATCTATCGCCCTCCCTCTATCTATTGCCCTCCCTCTATCTATCTATCGCCCTCCCTCTATCTATCTATCGCCCACCCTCTATCTATCCATTGCCCTCTATCTATCTATCTATCACCCTCACCCTATCTATCTATCGCCCTCACTTTATCTATTGATCGCCCTCATTTTATCTCCCCCATTCTACCTATCTATCGCCCTCACTCTATGTATCTATCACCCTCACTCTATGTATCGCCCTCCCTCTATCTATCTATCATCCTCCCTCTATCTATCTATCAGCCTCACTCTATCTATCTATCGCCCTCACTCTATCTATCTATTGCCCTCCCTCTATCTTTCTATCGCCCTCCCTCTATCTATCTATTGCCCTCCCTCTATCTATCTTTCGCCCTCCCTCTATCTATCTATCGCCCTCCCTCTATCTATCTATCGTCCGCACTCTGTCTATCTATCGCCCTCACTCTATCTATCTATCTATCTATCTATCTATCTATCTATCTATCTATCTATCTATCTATCTATCTATCTATCTATCGCCCTCACGCTATCTATCGCCCTCCCTCTATCTATCTGTCGCACTCCTTCTGTCTATCTATCTATCGCTCTCCCTCTATCTTTCTATTGCCCTCACTCTATCTATCGCTCTCACTCTATCTATCTATCGCCCACTCTATCTATCGCCCTCACTCTTTCTGTCTATCGCCACCCCTCTATCTATCGCCCTCAATCTATCTATCTATCACCCTCACTCTATCTATCGCCCTCATTCTATCTCCCTCATTCTATCTATCATCCCCCCTCTATCTATCTATCGCCCTCACTCTATCTATCTATCGCCCTCACTCTATCTATCTATAGCCCCACTCTATCTATCAATTGACCTCACTCTATCAGTCTATCGCCACCCCTCTGTCTTTCACCCTCACTCTATCTATCTATTGCCCTCACTCTATCTATCGCTCTCAATCTATCTATCTATCTATCTATCTATCTATCTATCTATCTATCTATCTATCTATCTATCTATCTATCTATCTATCTATCTATCTATCTATCTATCTATCTATCTATCTATCTATCTATCTATCTATCTATCTATCTATCTATCTATCTATCTATCTATCTATCTATCTATCTATCTATCTGTCTGTCTATCTATCTGTCTATCTATCTATCTATCTATCTATCTATCTATCTCCCTCACTCTATCTATCTATCGCCCTCACTCTATCTCGCTCACTCTATCCATCTATCGCCCTCACTCTATGTATTGCCCACACTCTATCTATCTATCACCCTCACTCTATCTATCTATTGTCCTCACTCTATCTATCTATCTATCTATCTATCTATCTATCTATCTATCTATCTATCTATCTATCTATCTATCTATCTATCTATCTATCTATCTATCTATCTATCTATCTATCTATCTATCTTTCTATCTATCTATCTATCTATCTATCTATATATCTATATATCTCTCTATCTATCTATCTATCTCTCTATCTATCTATCTACCCATCTATCTATCTATCTACCTATCTATCTATCTATCTATCTATCTATCTATCTATCTATCTATCTATCGCCATCACTCTATCTATCTATCACCTCACTCTATCTATCTATTGCCCTCACCCTATCTCGCTCACTCTATCTATCTATCTATCGCCCTCACTCTATCTATCTATCGCCCTCACTCTATCTATCTATCACCCTCACTCTATGTATCGCCCTCCCTCTATCTATCTATCGTCCTCCCTCTATCTATCTATCACCCTCTATCTATCTATCACCCTCCCTCTATCTATCTATCGCCCTCCCTCTATCTATCTTTCGCCCTCCCTCTATCTATCTATCCCCTCCCTCTATCTATCTATCTATCTATCGTCCACACTCTATCTATCTATTGCCCTCACTCTATCTATCTATCTATCTATCTATCTATCTATCTATCTATCTATCTATCTATCTATCTATCTATCTATCTATCTATCTATGTATCTATCCAACTATCGATCTATCGCCCTCACTCTATCTATCTCCGTCACTCTATCTATCTCCCTCAATCTATCTATCTTTCGCCCTCCCTCTATCTATCTATCCCCAACCTCTATCTATCTATCTATCGTCCACACTCTATCTATCTATTGCCCTCACTCTATCTATCTATCTATCTATCTATCTATCTATCTATCTATCTATCTATCTATCTATCTATCTATCTATCTATCTATCTATCTATCTATCTATCTATCTATCTATCTATCTATCTATCTATCTATCTATCTATCTATCTATCCACCTATCTATCGCCCTTACCCTATCTCGCTCACTCTATCTATCTATCTATCTATCTATCGCCCTCACTCTATCTATCTATCGCCCTCACTCTATGTATCGCCCACACTCTATCTATCTATCACCCTCACTCTATCTATCTATTGTCCTCACTCTATCTATCTATCGCCCTCACTCTATCTATCTATCGCCCTCCCTCTATCTATTGCCCTCCCTCTATCTATCTATCGCCCTCCCTCTATCTATCTATCGCCCACCCTCTATCTATCTATTGCCCTCTATCTATCTATCACCCTCACCCTATCTATCTATCGCCCTCACTTTATCTATTGATCGCCCTCATTTTATCACCCCCATTCTACCTATCTATCGCCCTCACTCTATGTATCTATCACCCTCACTCTATGTATCGCCCTCCTTCTATCTATCTATCATCCTCCCTCTATCTATCTATCACCCTCACTCTATCTATCTATCGCCCTCACTCTATCTATCTATTGCCCTCCCTCTATCTTTCTATCGCCCTCCCTCTATCTATCTATTGCCCTCCCTCTATCTATCTTTCGCCCTCCCTCTATCTATCTATCGCCCTCCCTCTATCTATCTATCGTCCGCACTCTATCTATCTATCGCCCTCACTCTATCTATCTATCTATCTATCTATCTATCTATCTATCTATCTATCTATCTATCTATCTATCTATCTATCTATCTATCTATCTATCTATCTATCTATCTATCTGTCTGTCTATCTATCTATCTATCTATCTATCTATCTATCTATCTTTCGCCCTCCCTCTATCTATCTATCGCACTCCTTCTGTCTATCTATCTATCGCTCTCCCTCTATCTTTCTATTGCCCTCACTCTATCTATCGCTCTCACTCTATCTATCTATCGCCCACTCTATCTATCGCCCTCACTCTTTCTGTCTATCGCCACCCCTCTATCTATCGCCCTCAATCTATCTATCTATCACCCTCACTCTATCTATCGCCCTCATTCTATCTCCCTCATTCTATCTATCATCCCCCCTCTATCTATCTATCGCCCTCACTCTATCTATCTATCGCCCTGACTCTATCTATCTATAGCCCCACTCTATCTATCAATTGACCTCACTCTATCAGTCTATCGCCACCCCTCTGTCTTTCACCCTCACTCTATCTATCTATTGCCCTCACTCTATCTATCGCTCTCTTTCTATCTATCTATCTATCTATCTATCTATCTATCTATCTATCTATCTATCTATCTATCTATCTATCTATCTATCTATCTATCTATCTATCTGTCTATCTATCTATCTATCTATCTCCCTCACTCTATCTATCTATCGCCCTCACTCTATCTCGCTCACTCTATCCATCTATCGCCCTCACTCTATGTATTGCCCACACTCTATCTATCTATCACCCTCACTCTATCTATCTATTGTCCTCACTCTATCTATCTATCTATCTATCTATCTATCTATCTATCTATCTATCTATCTATCTATCTATCTATCTATCTATCTATCTATCTATCTATCTATCTATCTATCTATCTATCTATCTATCTATCTATCTATCTATCTATCTATCTATCTATCTATCTATCTATCTATCCATCTCTCTATCTATCTATCTATCTCTCTATCTATCTATCTACCCATCTATCTATCTATCTACCCATCTATCTATCTATCTATCTATCGCCATCACTCTATCTATCTATCACCTCACTCTATCTATCTATTGCCCTCACCCTATCTCGCTCACTCTATCTATCTATCTATCGTCCTCACTCTATCTATCTATCGCCCTCACTCTATCTATCTATCGCCCTCACTCTATGTATCGCCCTCCCTCTATCTATCTATCGTCCTCCCTCTATCTATCTATCACCCTCACTCTATGTATCGCCCTCCCTCTATCTATCTATCGTCCTCCCTCTATCTATCTATCACCCTCACTCTATCTATCGCCCTCACTCTATCTATCTATTGCCCTCCCTCTATCTATCTATCGCCCTCCCTCTATCTATCTATCGCCCTCCCTCTATCTATCTTTCGCCCTCCCTCTATCTATCTATCCCCTCCCTCTATCTATCTATCATCCACACTCTATCTATCTATTGCCCTCTATCTATCTATCTATCTATCTATCTATCTATCTATCTATCTATCTATCTATCTATCTATCTATCTATCTATCTATCTATCTATCTATCTATCTATCTATCTATCTATCTATCTATCTATCTATGTATCTATCCATCTATCTATCTATCGCCCTCACTCTATCTATCTATCTATCTATCTATCTATCTATCTATCTATCTATCTATCTATCTATCTATCTATCTATCTATCTATCTATCTATCTATCTATCTATCTAACTATATTCCAATATTTGCCAAAGACAGAAATGGAATTGGTCCAATCAACAGTGTCCACAAATTGAGAAAGCAAGGAAACATGTAAATAAATCTGTTTCTGCTTTCCTCAGAGATTATAGCATGGGTTCTATATACCACAACAACTTGCGTTACAACATGCAAGGCATCTATAGGAGAGATGGTGTTCATTTCACGGATGAAGGAAACAGAATCTTCCTCTGTAACATGAGACTCTGCATCGGTACTTACTTATAAGTGCAGAACAAAATCAATTAACACAAGGGCTCTTTTAAGAGCCACCTTATATCTAAACACTCAAACTTCTGATGTATCTCCATCTTTCCTGTTATTTTTGTTCCTCGTGCGCAACCGGGTGTGCGCACCCCGCTATATTTTTGCAAAAAAAACCCTACTTTTAGACTTTTTGCGACCTTAATAAACCCCTGAGGAAACCTACCAGATCAAACACTCTCCACCCTGCTCCTTTTCCATGCTGTACACTATAGTTTTTCACAGTCTTGTAAATAGGTGTGCGCAACAGAGTGCGCGCACCCCGCAACTTTTATTTAAAAAAAAAAACAATTATTTTCGCATTCAAGGGCCTTACTGCACCCCCTGAAAAAACCTACGCGGCCAGACAATCTCTACCTTGTCCCCTTTCCATGTTCCAACGCTTTGAAATGTACAATATATTCACTCGCACTAACAAAATGGCGGTCAACACTTCCTAATTTCCTCTGAATCGAACGTTCACAGACGTCACACAGCAAAACAAAAACTCCGCTCGCGCACAGCCGCATTAGTGCGCGCACCCGAGCACGCTTATAGATATATAATTGACTTCAACTTTCTCAGCAACAACTGAACGGATTTACACCATTCAAACAAAAGTGTAATCTGCGAGCCGGACTCTACCTTTTTGCTAAATTTCTTATAAATCCGTTCAGCCGTTCGAGCTGTAGCCGTGTCTAAACGTCCTATGGAAAATAACATGGAGAAAACACGTTTTGGGACCCCCCTTTTATCTCAGCCCCCACTTGACAAATCCCCCCAAAACTTTCAGGGAAGGAGCGCAGCAGACCGAGCCATCTTCTTTGAAAAATTCGCAAAGATTCG
This sequence comes from Lissotriton vulgaris, assembly GCF_964263255.1. Taxonomy (NCBI): domain Eukaryota; kingdom Metazoa; phylum Chordata; class Amphibia; order Caudata; family Salamandridae; genus Lissotriton; species Lissotriton vulgaris. Next base: position 573,751 of record NW_028253818.1, read on the forward strand.
TCCACCAGGGCCAAAGTTAATCCAAATAGAATGTTGCGGATTTCCTATGGAAACTAGGTCCTTACTATAACTACCTACTGGCGACCACCAGCAGGTAATATATATATTAAATGTCATCAGAGAGTTGAAAGAACTATCAATACTGAGCACACAACAATTTTGCACGAAAGAGCACAACAAGAGAATGGAGTACAGTGCACTAATGGCCAAAATACAAAAGAGATCTGATATTGTCGTGCGGTGGTCTGATAAGGGTGGCAATGTGGTGCTGTGGCCACTAAAAATGTACAATGAAGAAGCAATGAAGCAATTGCTTGATCAAGAATGTTACTGCAGAGTGAGCCCCAACATCATAGTGGGTATACAGGAGAGATACCACTGTGACTTATATAAATGGAGAAATCTGGGTTTAATAAGCAAAGCAGAATTAGCTTTTCTAAAAAATGACTATCCAACAATTCCCCAGCTATATCTCATACCAAAAGTTCATAAAGACCCAAAAGAGCCACCCGGAAGACCGATAATTTCTGCCATCGGCAGCCTGTTTGAAAATACCAGCACATTTGTGGATTATTTTCTCCAACCTTTTGTCAAAGACCTTCCGGCTTATATACAGGACAGTGGTGACTTTTTAAGGCATATATATGATTTACAGTGGGAGCAGGATTTTGTGTTTATGTCTTTGGATGTACAAGCTTTATACACAAGTATCAGACACACAGATGGGCTGCGGGCTTTGGAATACTATCTGAATAAACGCCCAATAGCATTGTACCAACACTCGTTGATGTTACTACAGATGGTAGAGTGGTGCCTTAATAATAACACCTTTTTATTTGATAAATTGCACTACAAACAACTGCAGGGTTCGGCAATGGGCACTTGCTTCTCCCCCAGCTATGCGAATTTGCATATGGGCTGGTGGGAGGAGCAGGTATTAGCCGTCAAACATGATGTAGAAATGTCACATAATGTGGTGCTTTATAAGCGCTATATTGATGACATTTTTATCCTGTGGAGGGGCACCATTCAGAGTGCGGAGACATTCGCCAAAGACCTGAATGAAAACAGCCTAAACTTAAAATTTACCAGTACAACTAGCAAAGAAATGCTCCAATTCTTGGACATAGAAGTGTATGTGCAAAATGACAAAATCCAGACCAGAACTTACAGGAAACCAACAGCGGGTAATGCAGTGCTTCATGCACAAAGTTTCCACCCCACTAAACTAAAAGAATCCATTCCGTATGCAGAATGCTTGCGTATGACACGCAATTGCAGTACAGAGGAAGGAGTCACCAAGGCCAAAAAAGATCTATTTGAAAGATTAAGTAAGCGAGGTTATAGACCACATACCCTCAAAAAAGCTGAAAGCAAGTGTAAGACCAAAAACAGAAAGGATTTACTATTTACCAAAGATTTGGAGATAAAAACTACGCCCACTTATGTGACTGGTAACCCCCCAAGAATGATAACTGGCTACAATATGTACCACAATCAGGTCAGAAAAATCCTGCAGAAACATTGGCCCCTGATCAAAAATGATCCTATAATAGGACACCTGAGTGGAAATAGACCTAATATAACATTTAGGAAGGCCAAATCCATGCGTGATCAACTAGTGTGTAATTCCCCTACACTAAAAAAACCAGTCACGTGGCCCCCACCTCAGAAAGGCTTCAAAAAGTGCACGAAGTGCAAAGCCTGCAGACAAGGGCTTAATATGAAGGAGGTACAGGTACCATTCAGGAACAAACCCTATACCATCAGGGGCGGCTACTCGTGTAAAACGGAGTATGCCGTATATGTTCTGGTCTGCAGCTGTGGCAAGCGCTATGTTGGGAGTACTATTCACCAAGCACATGTGAGAATATTGCAACATTTGCGTGCCATCACTAACAACGACCAAACGTACCCTGTGGCCAGACACATAAATACTATACATGACGGGAATATCAGACATATTTCCTACTATGTAATAGACAGTGTCCCAAAGAACCCTAGGGGAGGGAACCGCAGACTAGCCTTGCGACGTCTTGAGTCAAGATACATAATCCTGTTAAATTCTAAAATCCCGAATGGATTAAACTCAGACGAAGCTATGACTGTCCACCTATGAATCCAAAGTAGAGACCTACCCGTAAAAATATTCTCATTCCAGTTTTAACTCTGTACACTTGTAACATACATTTATTTTGCAATTTGGGACACAATGTGAGCGATTATTTTGCTTATTATTTCTGTTTACACGTTACTGTCACAAATACAACTATATGATAATGTAATGCTAGCACATACAATTGAATGTCAGGCACAGACACGACTATAACCTTTGTTATATATCTGCACAACAGAAATCATGTCCACTTGGAGACAATGTCACAGGTAGCATTACCTAGGAATCGGTATTATTATTTAAATTATTTCACCTAGGCACCAAAGTGCAGCAATATGACTGGCTAGAATATTGCAACAAGACACAATGATACCTAATTGTTATAACCTAGCGTCTAGTCATGTAAACTTTGGTATGTCCACTTGGAGATAATGTCACAGGTAGTATTACCTAGGAACCGGTATTGTTTAAATTAATTTACCTATGCACCAAAGTGAAGCAACATGACTGGCTATAATATTGCAACAAGCTATTTAAATGCTCATAACTCAGCTTCTAATCATGTAAACTTTGGCATGCACGCATATTTTATTTAGAACTTAATTTAAATATATCATGTATTGAAACAATGGATATATAAGTTTACGTGCATTTCCAGCAGTAAATGTCAGTAGTAGAAACAACGTGTAACCATGCATGTTCTGCGCGTAAAACTACAGACTCTTCTGTGTCTATGTAATTAGTGTGTTTAGCCATGACTCACTCGTTGTCATAACAACTAACAGCCTATCATGTTGTATGACTCTGCTCGTGATGTGTCAGCATGTAATGCATTATAAAAACGTATGCCCATTGCAACAGAGTTAAGTGAGCAAGGCGGAGGCTTCCGCCGAAACGCGTCTCTGCAGCATGTCGGATTAAAACTTTCCTTGAGTTTAAATCACGGTGTCAGTGCCTTCCTTTCATCCGAAGGTTTTGGATTGGTAATCAATATATATATATATATATATATATATATATATATATATATATATATATATATCGCGTCTGGGTACAGCACATGGCAGTTCATGGAAAATAATTAAATAAACAAATACCTGCTTCTAAGAGGAAACAAGCAAATGTCCGTTTCTCTGTCGTTCGCAAGCACGATAAAAACGGAATGTTTGATTGATTTCATTCAGGGAGGCTGGGCTTGGTGCCTCTGGTCAACGGACCCCTCTCTTCTGTGAGGCTGCGCATTCCACTCCAAGCCGTTTGGATTTGTAAGCTCTGGGTGAGCTTTTTCGTGCGCGGCCCCCTGCCCAACGTGATAACGCTGAAACCCGTTTTCATCGAGCTGATTGCAGCGGAAGGTTGTAGGACCCTACGAGGCAGTTAGTTCATCTGAAGTAAGTCGGGAAAGTTGATACATTTGATATGGCAGGTTGGGAGGTTTTCCTGAGAAGCGCGAGGTGTGTTTTGGCTGAAAAGTATACAGCTGAAGCTTGCTTCTAAATCTACTTAAGATTTTGAACTGCCGTGTTGTAAAATGGATGAAACGTTCAGAAATCGGGAAAAGGCTGCAGAGGAGCTTTTTTTTAATTTACCGGCAATAGAAAACAAAACCGGACAGAATACAGATAAAGTAACACAGAATTCTGATGTAAAGAATCTTTTAAAGTTATTGGAAAAACATCACAAAAGTGAACTCACGAAGTGGTGGGAGGTAAAATCCCTTGAGAAATACCACAAGGCAGGCCGGGTGGCTAGGGAGCTTAGGATTATGCTAGCACCCAGTTTCTAGCAACCAAACCTGTTACTCCTCAAAGAATGGGCAGCAAGTAACCTTGAAGCCTCCATGAGGCTAGTCTGTCTATTAATCAAATATGCACGAATCAACAGAGAAAAAGACCTTGAGGAAATCATACGCCTGCAAAGTGAGTTAGAAGCCCTTACCAATGACAACAATAAGGACGATATAGTAAAAAATGTAAAAGAAATCCATATCAGAAAAGACAAACTGGAAGTGACAATAAAAACAAGAAAAATATGGAAATTTACATGTGATAAGCACGATTATGAGCAGGGACAGGTCTTTACCTTTGCAAGGAAGTATGATTTGGTAAAGAAACAAAAGGTACTTTCTAAAGCAGGAATGCAAAGTGGACAAGCAACACAAAATGATCAAGCCTTGGAAAACAGTAGTGTGGCATCGGGGTCAGAAATTAGTTTGGTATCAAGTGATGCAGACTTGGATACAAGTGATGGTGCAGTGAATGTTGCTCAGGCATTGGGCCCTCTATCATATGCTGAGGAATTGGATTTTATCAGGGAAAAAGAAAACAGTCCCTGCGTTCGAGAAATCCACAGCCACCACAAGCAAAGAAAGGAATCGCAGAAGGAGGGAACGCCGCAAATGTGCCAAACGGTCAAGGCAAAAATCAGTCGAAAAGGGGCAATTGACGCAAGAAGTAACATCACAAGCCCAATCTATAATTAACTTACCAGAAATTCAACTAAACCAGGCTTAACAACAACTTTTGTCACTTGGATTGAGCAACTGCCCGGGGAGCAATTTTAACCACGTGTAGACGTCTACAAATTCATCCGCAAGCTTAAACTTAAAAAATATTTCAAAATTAAAAATCATGGGCTTGTAACAACATTTACCAAGGAGCCTCCCAAAAAAACAAGATTGATGGCAGGTGAAATCCCGCTTTTAACAACATTGCATGCATTAAGGGACAATGATGCTACACAGAGCACACAGCTAGTAACGCAACAAGAAAACATCAATAGTTCTTCACCTGGCAACAGTCAGTTCAAGGCACCATCTACATTTGTCCCCATAACGCAGAGGGATGCCTTGGATATTTTCCATGATCAAATTACGGATGAGTTGAAAAATCTATACAAAAAAACTTGTAATACAAAAAATTCTGGGAAGAAACAAGAGTACTTCCAGTTGATGACCAAACTTAAGAAAAATGACACTGTGGTAATTAATTACTCTGACAAGGGTGGTAATATTGTCCTTTGGAATAAGGAAGCTTACCGGACAGAAGCCTTCGGACATCTTAATGATGTACAATCCTATGAACCCAGCAATCGAGCAACGGTTAAAAAGATCAATGGGGATTATAAAAATGATCTAATGAAATGGCAGCGAGAAGGATTGATCAGTAAAGAAGAATTTAAGTTCCTTTATAAAGAGCATCCTACCCTCCCAACCTTTTATTTAATCCCCAAGGTTCACAAAGGCATAGACCCATTGGTGGTAAGACCCATAATATCAGCTAATAATATCTCTTTTGAATGCATGTCCAGGTACATAGACTATTTCCTTCAAGAACATGTAACTGCATTGCTATCTTTTATACAGGATTCCAGGGATTTTTTATCCAAATTGCATAATGTACAGTGGGCCGAAGACTATTTGTTTTTAACTTTGGATATAGTCTCACTATATACATGCATCAGACACAATGATGGGCTCCAAGCTGTAGATTTTTATCTAAAGCGCAGAAGTTCAGACCTGTATTTACATAATAAAATGCTATTAGCAATGATACAATGGTGCCTGTCCAATAACATGTTTATGTATGAGGGTAAGATGTAGAGACAAAAACAGGGAGTGGCAATGGGGGCATGCTTCTCTACCAGCTTTTCATGTCTACATGTAGGCTGGTTGGAGAAGAATGTCCTCAGAAAAAAGCGCAAGGCACTTTTTTGAACAGCATGTTGTTTATATGTGGAGATACATCGATGATGTTTTTATAATCTGGAGAGCAATGAGGCTGAGGCGCAAGCGTTTGTGGAAGTGATAAATGTAAATGAATCAAATCTTCAATTCACATCCCACATAGATTTTTGATATATATGAACTGTGTGCATATATACCAAACATCATCAGTGATTATGATTTTGATAATTATGATGAGTCAAATCTATGTAATAATCAAATGTGCATTACGCAGCAAGTTTTTTCTGTTGATTTGATCTCATACAGTACCACTGGTCTTTCATATAGTAAAATGATAGCCTCTCTGGTGAACAAAATGATATGCATAATAGACACATTTTGGTTCCAATGTATTTGTATTTGTACAGATATTATTTTTATCACGTTTTGAAAATATACATGTGGCCCCTACCAATGTTTATTTCGATACGTATATGGTTGTGAAAGTCTTTCTTCCATTGTATTGTTTCAATCATGTGACCTCCTCTGCACAAGATTGGTGGTTTGTGTGTTTGAATTTTGCATACAAAAAAATGTTGAGTCACTGAGCACTTTAGTTCCAGTGAGCAAGGAGACTGCGTTCGCCGAAACGCGTCTGGATACAGCTCATTGCAGTTCATGGAAAATAATTAAATAAACAAATACCTGCTTCTAAGAGGAAACAAGCAAGTGTCTGTTTCTCTGTCGTTCGCGAGTACGATAAAAACGGAGTGTTTGATTGATATATATATATATATATATCTATATATATATATTACCTACTGGCGGTCGCCAGTAGGTATATAACGTTAGGACCTAGTTTCCAAAGGAAATCCGCAACATTCTATCGGGAATAACTTTGGCGCCGGTTGTTAAATCTTCGCGAATTTCTCAAGGAAGATGGCCCGTTCCGCTCCGCTTCTTTCCTGAAAGTCTCGGGTAGATTCGTCAAGCGATGGCCGAGAAAAAAGGGGGGTCCAAAAACGTGTTTTCCCCATGTTATTTTCCATAGGACAATTAGACATGGCTACAGCCCGAACCGCTGAACGGAATTACACCAAATTTGGCAAAATGGCAGAGTCTGATTTGCAGATCACTCTTTTGCTTAAATGGTGTAAATCCCTCCAGTAGTTCCTGAGAAAATCAAAAGAGAAAAAATATATACATCTATAAGCGCGCACCATGCCCGCACCGTGCGCGCACCGTACGTGTACCTTCCCGTGCACGAGCTGCATGCTGATTGGCTGCCACTGTCTGTCAACACTCCAAAACAGAAATTGATGGCAGCCATCTTGTGCCTCTGTAGACTGAGGCACAAGAAAGCAGAAAAACAAACATGTAGAACTCAAAAAGGGGTGCAGGGTAGAAGCACCCTGACCCCCTGGGCTTGCTCAGGGGGTCACACAGGGACCCCCAAGGCAAAAAAAAAAAACCAACACTATCAGAGTCACCATCACCAATGTTCCCACGAGAATGAGCAGAAATATTATGACTAACGTTATCTTTTTGAGCAAGAACACCAAAATCAAACCAATTAGAATCATTTTGAGTTTTGGTATTATTGCAAATTATTTTAGCTTATTCCTCGGTAATCTTAACCATATAATTACGATTCCACCATCCACGGTTTTGTAAAATAACAGCCATTTTTGAAACTTCATATGTCTCCGCAAGTCAACTTTTTTTTATATGTTGCTGGTTTTTGCTCAACCTGTTTCCTAATCTTGTGTAAATCCAAATTGGAATAGATTTTATGTCCAATTTTATTTCGCAGCCATACTGGGTTAAGCATAGAAATAGGTTTCCTACCTCTAAGTAAAATATAAGGAGAAACATCAGTTGTTGAATGCGTTGTCGTGTTGTAACTCCATACTTTATCACAAAGATACTTACAAACATCCAAATTGCTAGAAATAGCTGGCTGAACTCCTTCTTTCAATAAACTATTAGCCCTTTTAACTAGACCATTAGAGGCAGGGCTATACAAAGGCACCAACACATGTTTGACAGAGACATCATTCATAAAACTTTCAAACTCATTTTAAACGAAATGAGAGCCGTTGTCAGTCACAATTTCAACAGGAAGACCTTCAATCATAAATAATATTTGCAAAAATGTAACCACCGAACTAGAATCAGCCTTTTTCACAAAAGAAAAATACAGCCACTTAATGAAATATTCAATTACCACAATCAAATATCTGTTATCACCACTCAGGAGATTAAACGGACCAGAAAAATCCATTCCTAATTTTTGCCACGGACCTACAAGCCACTCCACAGGACCCCAAGGAGCAGTTGACAAACGCCAATGTTTATCAGAACATAAAACTCTGGGCATGTATCCACAACATTTTTAACCTGACCATCTATACCAGGCCACCAATATGTTTCTTTTATTTTCCTGACCATGCTAGATGTTCCCAAGTGCCCTTCATGAGCAATAGATATCATTTTTGATCTAACACCTTTAGGAGGTACTACTTTATCCTCCCTGACCAAAATATCATCCACAATGGATAGATCTGCAGCAACCTGAGCAAAACATTTATCTTGCATAGATAAACTTCTGTCACAAGGCCAACCATGCACAAGAAATCTCTTAACTCTGTCAAGGCATAAATAATCTTTTTCAGCAGATGACCATTCTTGCTCGGAAAGCTTGGAACAATGTGTCAAGTCATTAATAGTAAAAACAACATCACAATCATTTATTATAACCGAATCCATGTCAGCAACATCTAAAGAAATACGAGACAAGCAATCAGCTTTGACATTCTTACCCCCTGGAATATATTTAATTTCGAAATTATATTCCTGCAATCTAGCCAACAATCTGACCAGCCTTGAAGAAGCCCTGTTAGAAGAACTATCACCCAACATATAAATCAACGGCTTGCGATCAGTGAAGAATTAAAACCTGGAACCCCAAATATACATTCAGAGCTTTTCAACGGCCCAACAACATGCCAAAGCTTCACTTTCAATCGTGCTATAATTTGACTCTGCACTACTCAAATCTATCTATTGATCGCCCTCATTTTATCTCACCCATTCTACCTATCTATCGCCCTCACTCTATGTATCTATCACCCTCACTCTATGTATCGCCCTCCCTCTATCTATCTATCGTCCTCCCTCTATCTATCTATCACCCTCACTCTATCTATCTATCGCCCTCAATCTATCTATCTATTGCCCTCCCTCTATCTTTCTATCGCCCTCCCTCTATCTATTGCCCTCCCTCTATCTATCTTTCGCCCTCCCTCTATCTATCTATCGCCCTCCCTCTATCTATCTATCGTCCGCACTCTATCTATCTATCACCCTCACTCTATCTATCTCCCTCACTCTATCTATCTCCCTCACTCTATTTATCTTTCTATTTCCCTCACTCTATCTATCTATCTATCTATCTATCTATCTATCTATCTATCTATCTATCTATCTATCTATCTATCTATCTATCTATCTATCTACCTATCTATCTATCGCCCTCACCCTATCTCGCTCACTCTATCTATCTATCTATCTATCTATCGCCCTCACTCTATCTATCTATCGCCCTCACTCTATGTATCGCCCACACTCTATCTATCTATCACCCTCACTCTATCCATCTATTGTCCTCACTCTATCTATCTATCGCCCTCACTCTATCTATCTATCGCCCTCCCTCTATCTATTGCCCTCCCTCTATCTATCTATCGCCCTCCCTCTATCTATCTATCGCCCACCCTCTATCTATCCATTGCCCTCTATCTATCTATCTATCACCCTCACCCTATCTATCTATCGCCCTCACTTTATCTATTGATCGCCCTCATTTTATCTCCCCCATTCTACCTATCTATCGCCCTCACTCTATGTATCTATCACCCTCACTCTATGTATCGCCCTCCCTCTATCTATCTATCATCCTCCCTCTATCTATCTATCAGCCTCACTCTATCTATCTATCGCCCTCACTCTATCTATCTATTGCCCTCCCTCTATCTTTCTATCGCCCTCCCTCTATCTATCTATTGCCCTCCCTCTATCTATCTTTCGCCCTCCCTCTATCTATCTATCGCCCTCCCTCTATCTATCTATCGTCCGCACTCTGTCTATCTATCGCCCTCACTCTATCTATCTATCTATCTATCTATCTATCTATCTATCTATCTATCTATCTATCTATCTATCTATCTATCTATCTATCTATCTATCTATCTATCTATCTATCTATCTATCTATCTATCTATCGCCCTCACGCTATCTATCGCCCTCCCTCTATCTATCTGTCGCACTCCTTCTGTCTATCTATCTATCGCTCTCCCTCTATCTTTCTATTGCCCTCACTCTATCTATCGCTCTCACTCTATCTATCTATCGCCCACTCTATCTATCGCCCTCACTCTTTCTGTCTATCGCCACCCCTCTATCTATCGCCCTCAATCTATCTATCTATCACCCTCACTCTATCTATCGCCCTCATTCTATCTCCCTCATTCTATCTATCATCCCCCCTCTATCTATCTATCGCCCTCACTCTATCTATCTATCGCCCTCACTCTATCTATCTATAGCCCCACTCTATCTATCAATTGACCTCACTCTATCAGTCTATCGCCACCCCTCTGTCTTTCACCCTCACTCTATCTATCTATTGCCCTCACTCTATCTATCGCTCTCAATCTATCTATCTATCTATCTATCTATCTATCTATCTATCTATCTATCTATCTATCTATCTATCTATCTATCTATCTATCTATCTATCTATCTATCTATCTATCTATCTATCTATCTATCTATCTATCTATCTATCTATCTATCTATCTATCTATCTATCTGTCTGTCTATCTATCTATCTATCTCCCTCACTCTATCTATCTATCGCCCTCACTCTATCTCGCTCACTCTATCCATCTATCGCCCTCACTCTATGTATTGCCCACACTCTATCTATCTATCACCCTCACTCTATCTATCTATTGTCCTCACTCTATCTATCTATCTATCTATCTATCTATCTATCTATCTATCTATCTATCTATCTATCTATCTATCTATCTATCTATCTATCTATCTATCTATCTATCTTTCTATCTATCTATCTATCTATCTATCTATATATCTATATATCTCTCTATCTATCTATCTATCTCTCTATCTATCTATCTACCCATCTATCTATCTATCTACCTATCTATCTATCTATCTATCTATCTATCTATCTATCTATCTATCTATCTATCTATCTATCTATCTATCTATCTATCTATCGCCATCACTCTATCTATCTATCACCTCACTCTATCTATCTATTGCCCTCACCCTATCTCGCTCACTCTATCTATCTATCTATCGCCCTCACTCTATCTATCTATCGCCCTCACTCTATCTATCTATCACCCTCACTCTATGTATCGCCCTCCCTCTATCTATCTATCGTCCTCCCTCTATCTATCTATCACCCTCTATCTATCTATCACCCTCCCTCTATCTATCTATCGCCCTCCCTCTATCTATCTTTCGCCCTCCCTCTATCTATCTATCCCCTCCCTCTATCTATCTATCTATCTATCGTCCACACTCTATCTATCTATTGCCCTCACTCTATCTATCTATCTATCTATCTATCTATCTATCTATCTATCTATCTATCTATCTATCTATCTATCTATCTATCTATCTATCTATCTATGTATCTATCCAACTATCGATCTATCGCCCTCACTCTATCTATCTCCGTCACTCTATCTATCTCCCTCAATCTATCTATCTTTCGCCCTCCCTCTATCTATCTATCCCCTCCCTCTATCTATCTATCTATCGTCCACACTCTATCTATCTATTGCCCTCACTCTATCTATCTATCTATCTATCTATCTATCTATCTATCTATCTATCTATCTATCTATCTATCTATCTATCTATCTATCTATCTATCTATCTATCTATCTATCCACCTATCTATCGCCCTCACCCTATCTCGCTCACTCTATCTATCTATCTATCTATCTATCGCCCTCACTCTATCTATCTATCGCCCTCACTCTATGTATCGCCCACACTCTATCTATCTATCACCCTCACTCTATCTATCTATTGTCCTCACTCTATCTATCTATCGCCCTCACTCTATCTATCTATCGCCCTCCCTCTATCTATTGCCCTCCCTCTATCTATCTATCGCCCTCCCTCTATCTATCTATCGCCCACCCTCTATCTATCTATTGCCCTCTATCTATCTATCACCCTCACCCTATCTATCTATCGCCCTCACTTTATCTATTGATCGCCCTCATTTTATCACCCCCATTCTACCTATCTATCGCCCTCACTCTATGTATCTATCACCCTCACTCTATGTATCGCCCTCCTTCTATCTATCTATCATCCTCCCTCTATCTATCTATCACCCTCACTCTATCTATCTATCGCCCTCACTCTATCTATCTATTGCCCTCCCTCTATCTTTCTATCGCCCTCCCTCTATCTATCTATTGCCCTCCCTCTATCTATCTTTCGCCCTCCCTCTATCTATCTATCGCCCTCCCTCTATCTATCTATCGTCCGCACTCTATCTATCTATCGCCCTCACTCTATCTATCTATCTATCTATCTATCTATCTATCTATCTATCTATCTATCTATCTATCTATCTATCTATCTATCTATCTATCTATCTGTCTGTCTATCTATCTATCTATCTATCTATCTTTCGCCCTCCCTCTATCTATCTATCGCACTCCTTCTGTCTATCTATCTATCGCTCTCCCTCTATCTTTCTATTGCCCTCACTCTATCTATCGCTCTCACTCTATCTATCTATCGCCCACTCTATCTATCGCCCTCACTCTTTCTGTCTATCGCCACCCCTCTATCTATCGCCCTCAATCTATCTATCTATCACCCTCACTCTATCTATCGCCCTCATTCTATCTCCCTCATTCTATCTATCATCCCCCCTCTATCTATCTATCGCCCTCACTCTATCTATCTATCGCCCTGACTCTATCTATCTATAGCCCCACTCTATCTATCAATTGACCTCACTCTATCAGTCTATCGCCACCCCTCTGTCTTTCACCCTCACTCTATCTATCTATTGCCCTCACTCTATCTATCGCTCTCTTTCTATCTATCTATCTATCTATCTATCTATCTATCTATCTATCTATCTATCTATCTATCTATCTATCTATCTATCTATCTATCTATCTGTCTATCTATCTATCTATCTATCTCCCTCACTCTATCTATCTATCGCCCTCACTCTATCTCGCTCACTCTATCCATCTATCGCCCTCACTCTATGTATTGCCCACACTCTATCTATCTATCACCCTCACTCTATCTATCTATTGTCCTCACTCTATCTATCTATCTATCTATCTATCTATCTATCTATCTATCTATCTATCTATCTATCTATCTATCTATCTATCTATCTATCTATCTATCTATCTATCTATCTATCTATCTATCTATCTATCTATCTATCTATCTATCTATCCATCTATCTATCTATCTATCTCTCTATCTATCTATCTATCTCTCTATCTATCTATCTACCCATCTATCTATCTATCTACCCATCTATCTATCTATCTATCTATCGCCATCACTCTATCTATCTATCACCTCACTCTATCTATCTATTGCCCTCACCCTATCTCGCTCACTCTATCTATCTATCTATCGTCCTCACTCTATCTATCTATCGCCCTCACTCTATCTATCTATCGCCCTCACTCTATGTATCGCCCTCCCTCTATCTATCTATCGTCCTCCCTCTATCTATCTATCACCCTCACTCTATGTATCGCCCTCCCTCTATCTATCTATCGTCCTCCCTCTATCTATCTATCACCCTCACTCTATCTATCGCCCTCACTCTATCTATCTATTGCCCTCCCTCTATCTATCTATCGCCCTCCCTCTATCTATCTATCGCCCTCCCTCTATCTATCTTTCGCCCTCCCTCTATCTATCTATCCCCTCCCTCTATCTATCTATCATCCACACTCTATCTATCTATTGCCCTCTATCTATCTATCTATCTATCTATCTATCTATCTATCTATCTATCTATCTATCTATCTATCTATCTATCTATCTATCTATCTATCTATCTATCTATCTATCTATCTATCTATCTATCTATGTATCTATCCATCTATCTATCTATCGCCCTCACTCTATCTATCTATCTATCTATCTATCTATCTATCTATCTATCTATCTATCTATCTATCTATCTATCTATCTATCTATCTATCTATCTATCTATCTATCTATCTATCTATCTATCTATCTATCTAACTATATTCCAATATTTGCCAAAGACAGAAATGGAATTGGTCCAATCAACAGTGTCCACAAATTGAGAAAGCAAGGAAACATGTAAATAAATCTGTTTCTGCTTTCCTCAGAGATTATAGCATGGGTTCTATATACCACAACAACTTGCGTTACAACATGCAAGGCATCTATAGGAGAGATGGTGTTCATTTCACGGATGAAGGAAACAGAATCTTCCTCTGTAACATGAGACTCTGCATCGGTACTTACTTATAAGTGCAGAACAAAATCAATTAACACAAGGGCTCTTTTAAGAGCCACCTTATATCTAAACACTCAAACTTCTGATGTATCTCCATCTTTCCTGTTATTTTTGTTCCTCGTGCGCAACCGGGTGTGCGCACCCCGCTATATTTTTGCAAAAAAACACCCTACTTTTAGACTTTTTGCGACCTTAATAAACCCCTGAGGAAACCTACCAGATCAAACACTCTCCACCCTGCTCCTTTTCCATGCTGTACACTATAGTTTTTCACAGTCTTGTAAATAGGTGTGCGCAACAGAGTGCGCGCACCCCGCAACTTTTATTTAAAAAAAAAAACAATTATTTTCGCATTCAAGGGCCTTACTGCACCCCCTGAAAAAACCTACGCGGCCAGACAATCACTACCTTGTCCCCTTTCCATGTTCCAACGCTTTGAAATGTACAATATATTCACTCGCACTAACAAAATGGCGGTCAACACTTCCTAATTTCCTCTGAATCGAACGTTCACAGACGTCACACAGCAAAACAAAAACTCCGCTCGCGCACAGCCGCATTAGTGCGCGCACCCGAGCACGCTTATAGATATATAATTGACTTCAACTTTCTCAGCAACAACTGAACGGATTTACACCATTCAAACAAAAGTGTAATCTGCGAGCCGGACTCTACCTTTTTGCTAAATTTCTTATAAATCCGTTCAGCCGTTCGAGCTGTAGCCGTGTCTAAACGTCCTATGGAAAATAACATGGAGAAAACACGTTTTGGGACCCCCCTTTTATCTCAGCCCCCACTTGACAAATCCCCCCAAAACTTTCAGGGAAGGAGCGCAGCAGACCGAGCCATCTTCTTTGAAAAATTCGCAAAGATTCGTCCACCAGGGCCAAAGTTAATCCAAATAGAATGTTGCGGATTTCCTATGGAAACTAGGTCCTTACTATAACTACCTACTGGCGACCACCAGCAGGTAATATATATATTAAATGTCATCAGAGAGTTGAAAGAACTATCAATACTGAGCACACAACAATTTTGCACGAAAGAGCACAACAAGAGAATGGAGTACAGTGCACTAATGGCCAAAATACAAAAGAGATCTGATATTGTCGTGCGGTGGTCTGATAAGGGTGGCAATGTGGTGCTGTGGCCACTAAAAATGTACAATGAAGAAGCAATGAAGCAATTGCTTGATCAAGAATGTTACTGCAGAGTGAGCCCCAACATCATAGTGGGTATACAGGAGAGATACCACTGTGACTTATATAAATGGAGAAATCTGGGTTTAATAAGCAAAGCAGAATTAGCTTTTCTAAAAAATGACTATCCAACAATTCCCCAGCTATATCTCATACCAAAAGTTCATAAAGACCCAAAAGAGCCACCCGGAAGACCGATAATTTCTGCCATCGGCAGCCTGTTTGAAAATACCAGCACATTTGTGGATTATTTTCTCCAACCTTTTGTCAAAGACCTTCCGGCTTATATACAGGACAGTGGTGACTTTTTAAGGCATATATATGATTTACAGTGGGAGCAGGATTTTGTGTTTATGTCTTTGGATGTACAAGCTTTATACACAAGTATCAGACACACAGATGGGCTGCGGGCTTTGGAATACTATCTGAATAAACGCCCAATAGCATTGTACCAACACTCGTTGATGTTACTACAGATGGTAGAGTGGTGCCTTAATAATAACACCTTTTTATTTGATAAATTGCACTACAAACAACTGCAGGGTTCGGCAATGGGCACTTGCTTCTCCCCCAGCTATGCGAATTTGCATATGGGCTGGTGGGAGGAGCAGGTATTAGCCGTCAAACATGATGTAGAAATGTCACATAATGTGGTGCTTTATAAGCGCTATATTGATGACATTTTTATCCTGTGGAGGGGCACCATTCAGAGTGCGGAGACATTCGCCAAAGACCTGAATGAAAACAGCCTAAACTTAAAATTTACCAGTACAACTAGCAAAGAAATGCTCCAATTCTTGGACATAGAAGTGTATGTGCAAAATGACAAAATCCAGACCAGAACTTACAGGAAACCAACAGCGGGTAATGCAGTGCTTCATGCACAAAGTTTCCACCCCACTAAACTAAAAGAATCCATTCCGTATGCAGAATGCTTGCGTATGACACGCAATTGCAGTACAGAGGAAGGAGTCACCAAGGCCAAAAAAGATCTATTTGAAAGATTAAGTAAGCGAGGTTATAGACCACATACCCTCAAAAAAGCTGAAAGCAAGTGTAAGACCAAAAACAGAAAGGATTTACTATTTACCAAAGATTTGGAGATAAAAACTACGCCCACTTATGTGACTGGTAACCCCCCAAGAATGATAACTGGCTACAATATGTACCACAATCAGGTCAGAAAAATCCTGCAGAAACATTGGCCCCTGATCAAAAATGATCCTATAATAGGACACCTGAGTGGAAATAGACCTAATATAACATTTAGGAAGGCCAAATCCATGCGTGATCAACTAGTGTGTAATTCCCCTACACTAAAAAAACCAGTCACGTGGCCCCCACCTCAGAAAGGCTTCAAAAAGTGCACGAAGTGCAAAGCCTGCAGACAAGGGCTTAATATGAAGGAGGTACAGGTACCATTCAGGAACAAACCCTATACCATCAGGGGCGGCTACTCGTGTAAAACGGAGTATGCCGTATATGTTCTGGTCTGCAGCTGTGGCAAGCGCTATGTTGGGAGTACTATTCACCAAGCACATGTGAGAATATTGCAACATTTGCGTGCCATCACTAACAACGACCAAACGTACCCTGTGGCCAGACACATAAATACTATACATGACGGGAATATCAGACATATTTCCTACTATGTAATAGACAGTGTCCCAAAGAACCCTAGGGGAGGGAACCGCAGACTAGCCTTGCGACGTCTTGAGTCAAGATACATAATCCTGTTAAATTCTAAAATCCCGAATGGATTAAACTCAGACGAAGCTATGACTGTCCACCTATGAATCCAAAGTAGAGACCTACCCGTAAAAATATTCTCATTCCAGTTTTAACTCTGTACACTTGTAACATACATTTATTTTGCAATTTGGGACACAATGTGAGCGATTATTTTGCTTATTATTTCTGTTTACACGTTACTGTCACAAATACAACTATATGATAATGTAATGCTAGCACATACAATTGAATGTCAGGCACAGACACGACTATAACCTTTGTTATATATCTGCACAACAGAAATCATGTCCACTTGGAGACAATGTCACAGGTAGCATTACCTAGGAATCGGTATTATTATTTAAATTATTTCACCTAGGCACCAAAGTGCAGCAATATGACTGGCTAGAATATTGCAACAAGACACAATGATACCTAATTGTTATAACCTAGCGTCTAGTCATGTAAACTTTGGTATGTCCACTTGGAGATAATGTCACAGGTAGTATTACCTAGGAACCGGTATTGTTTAAATTAATTTACCTATGCACCAAAGTGAAGCAACATGACTGGCTATAATATTGCAACAAGCTATTTAAATGCTCATAACTCAGCTTCTAATCATGTAAACTTTGGCATGCACGCATATTTTATTTAGAACTTAATTTAAATATATCATGTATTGAAACAATGGATATATAAGTTTACGTGCATTTCCAGCAGTAAATGTCAGTAGTAGAAACAACGTGTAACCATGCATGTTCTGCGCGTAAAACTACAGACTCTTCTGTGTCTATGTAATTAGTGTGTTTAGCCATGACTCACTCGTTGTCATAACAACTAACAGCCTATCATGTTGTATGACTCTGCTCGTGATGTGTCAGCATGTAATGCATTATAAAAACGTATGCCCATTGCAACAGAGTTAAGTGAGCAAGGCGGAGGCTTCCGCCGAAACGCGTCTCTGCAGCATGTCGGATTAAAACTTTCCTTGAGTTTAAATCACGGTGTCAGTGCCTTCCTTTCATCCGAAGGTTTTGGATTGGTAATCAATATATATATATATATATATATATATATATATATATATATATATATATATATATATATATCGCGTCTGGGTACAGCACATGGCAGTTCATGGAAAATAATTAAATAAACAAATACCTGCTTCTAAGAGGAAACAAGCAAATGTCCGTTTCTCTGTCGTTCGCAAGCACGATAAAAACG